>NC_057711.1:62932340-62947187 GCF_004010195.1 Chiloscyllium plagiosum | reverse complement strand
GGAGAACTTAATAAGTACTTTGCGTCAGTTTTCACAGTGGGAGACATGAGTAATATCCCAAAAATTAAAGGGTGTCACGGGGCTGAGTTGAGTATGGTTGCCATTACGAAAGAGATAGTGCTAGAAAAGTTAAAAAGTCTTAAAATTGATAAATCTCCTGGCCCCGATGGGATACACCCTAGAGTTCTGAGAGAGGTGGCTGAGGAAATAGCAGAGGCATTGGTTGAGATCTTTCAAAAGTCACTGGAGTCAGGGAATGTCCCGGATGATTGGAAGATGGCTGTTGTAACCCCGTTGTTCAAGAAAGGATCAAGGCAAAAGATGGAAAATTATAGGCCAATCAGCTTAACCTCGGTTGTTGGTAAAATTCTAGAATCCATCATTAAGGATGAGGTTTCTAAATTCTTGGAAGAGCAGAGTCTGATTAGAACAAGTCAACATGGATTTAGTAAAGGGAGGTCATGCCTGACAAACCTGTTGGAATTTTTTGAAGATGTAACAAGTAGGTAAGACTAGGGAAACCCAGTGGATGTGGTCTATCTCGACTTTCAAAAGGCCTTTGATAAGGTGCCACACGGGAGGCTGCTGAGCAAGGTGATGGCCCATGGTGTTCGAGGTGAGCTGCTGGGATGGATTGTGGATTGGCTGTCTAACAGAAGGCAGAGAGTTGGGATAAAAGGTTCTTTTTCAGAATGGCAGCCGGTGACGAGCGGTGTCCCGCAGGGTTCGGTGCTGGGGCCACAGCTGTTCGCATTATATATTTAATGATTTGGATGAGGGAACCGGGGGCATTCTAGCGAATTTTGCCGATGATACGAAGTTAGGTGGACAGGCAGGTAGTGCTGAGGAAGTGGGGAGGCTACAGAAGGATCTAGACCGGTTGGGAGAGTGGTCCAGGAAATGGCTGATGGAATTTAACGTGAGCAAGTGCGAGGTCTTGCACTTTGGCAAAAATAATAAAAGCATAGACTACTTTCTAAATGGTGAGAACATTAATAAAGCCAAAGCACAAAGGGATCTGGGAGTGCTAGTCGTGGATTCTCTAAAGGTAAACATGCAGGTTGAGTCCGTGATTAAGAAAGCGAATGCAATGTTGTCTCTTATCTCAAGAGGGTTGGAATATAAAAGCAGAGATGTACTACTAAGACTTTATAAAGCTCTGGTTAGGCCCCATTTGGAGTACTGTGTCCAGTTTTGGTCCCCACACCTCAGGAAGGACATACTGGCACTGGAACGTGTCCAGCGGAGATTCACACGGATGATCCCTGTAATGACAGGTCTAACATATGAGGAACGGCTGAGGATAGTGGGATTGTATTCGTTGGAGTTTAGAAGATTAAGGGGAGACTTAATAGAGATGTACAAAATAATACATGGCTTGGAAAAGGTGGATGCTAGGAAATTGTTTCAGTTAAACGAGGAGACTAGGACCCGTGGATACAGCCTTAGAATTAGAGGGGGTCATGCGGAGACATTTCTTCAGCCAGAGAGTGGTGGGCCTGTGGAATTCATTGCCACGGAGTGCAGTGGAAGCCGGGACGCTAAATGTCTTCAAGGCCGAGATTGATAGATTCTTGTTGTCTAGAGGAATTAAGGGCTACGGGGAGAACGCTGGTAAGTGGAGCTGAAATGCGCATCAGCCATGATTGAATGGCGGAGTGGACTCGATGGGCCGAATGGCCTTACTTCCACTCCTATGTCTTATGGTCTTATGGTCTTATTAATGGTGGCACAGTACCTGAATGGTTAGCACTGTTGCCTCACAGCGCCAGGACCAGGTTTGATTCTAGCCTTGGGCGACTGCCTGTATGGAGTTTGCACATGCTTCCCGTGTCTGCATGGGTTTCCTCCAAGTATTCCAGTTACCTCCCACAGTCAAAAGATGTGCAGGTTAGGCAATTGGCCATGCTAAATTGTCCAGGATGTGCAGGTGAGGTAGATTAACCATGAGAAATACAGGATATAGGATGGGGGAGTGCGTCTGTGTGTGATTTTTTTCAGGGGGTTGGTGTGGACTCAATGGGCTGAATGGCCTGCTTCCATACTGTAGGGATTCTATGACTTCTTCTTGCTTATATTATTGATGCTGCATCCCTTGACTGGGTGCCAGCTTTAAGCTGGTGTTGGGAAAGGGAAAGACAAACATGTTGCAGAAATCGATATTCCACTCTTGGTAGTTTTCTTTAAGTGCCCTTACTTCATCCCTGACTGCAAAATCAAAACCAATGACATCTTTAGTCACAGCACAAAGCAAAGTGCATCACAGTAAATTATAATGAATGCCAGAGGTAGTTTAATTAATGTTGTTGACAAATAAGAACAAGAAAAATTAGTATACAAATCGATGTTGTTTGTATATACTTTCAATAGATTTGACTTCAGCTGAATTTTCTACTATTAAGTCATTTTGTGTAACATATCCAACATGATTTATACCCTTCTAGCTTCTTTCTAATTTAATTGTATAGTTTGGTTCATCAGTTGAGAACTATTTTGGAATCTGCACCAAATGAATCCAAAAAGATTCCATTACTCAAACTCTTCAACCTGATTAGGAAAGTTCGCTTTTAGACTTGACAGTTTGAAGCCTGGCAGTGTTGAATCGTTAATTGCTATGATGAATATGATTCAATCACCCAAGTATTTTCACTGTCCAATAATTATGTGAGCATTCAAAATATAAATGAAATTATCACAGCGTAAGATAGTTTGCAGAACATGCATCTGATCCTAATAAAAAGAAAATTACAATTACAGATTTTGTGTTAGAATGTCAACGACAGAAGACATCATAACAGAAAAAAAAATTACTGCCTTTCATAAACTAATATAAATTTACAAGAAGCAGAGCAAACAGAATTCAAGCAAAGTTCATTTAAAGGACAACTTTAATTAAAAATTGCTTCAAAATGATTCCATATTCAGCACTTGATACAAACGTTTTCCAATCTTAGCTGAGCTGGAATCCTAGTTTTGCCATTCAATCTGGTATCAATATTGGCCTAAATGTGCTGTCTCGATCAAAAACAGGCATTATACCCATAGCAGCCAATTAACCATCTGCAACCAGGACTGCCATCCAATTGTACCCAGTGACCAACCTCCCAAAGCTATGGCTGACCAACATTAGAAGTAGTCACTTCTATAACTGCAAAAGATGTTGTGGACATCTCCATATTGAGGTCAGTTAAGTGAGTTTTTTTTAATCCAGGCTGGGACTAGGCAGGAGGCTCCAGCGTTCAGACATGTTTTGAGAAAGGGTCACCAGAAACGTTAACTCTGATTTCTCTTCACAGATGCTGCTAGATCTGCTGAGCTTTTCCAGCAAATTCTGTTTTTGAGACAATCAAGGTTGATGCTTAAAGATAGCACGGGGGAAATGCTTCATTGTCAGGGGCAGTTTTATCTGGTGAAAATTTAAATATTAGCCTGAAAACTGTGTCAAGATGATATAAAACATTCCTTGACAATTTTGGGGAAGGTCAGAAGTCACATGACACCAGGTTATTATCCAACAGGTGTATTTGAAATCACAAGCTTTCGAAGCGCTGCTCCTTTGTCAGGTCAAGTCACTTGTCCACCACAGTCCAATACTGGCAGCTCCACAATATTGGGGAAATTAAAAATCACACAAGACCAGGTTATAGCCCAACAGGTTTATTTGGAAGCACTAGCTTTCGGAACACTGCTCCTTATACTCCACAACCACCTGATGAAGGAGCAATGCTCCAAAAGCTAGTACTTCCAAATAAACACTGGTTAGCACTGCTACCTCACAGCGCCAGACACCTGGGTTCAATTCCCGCCTCAGGCGACTCTCAGTGTGGAGTTTGCACATTCTCTCCATGTCTGTGTGGGTTTCTTCCAGGTGCTCTGGTTTCCTCCCACAATCCAAAAATGTGCAGGTTAGGTGAATTGGCCATGCTAAATTGCCAATAGTGTTAGGTGATGGGGTAAATGTAGGGGAATGGGTCTGGGTGGGTTGCGCTTCGGCGGGTCGGTGTGGACTTGTTGGGCCGAAGGCCTGTTTCCACACTGTAAGTAATCTAATCTAATCTGTTCGGCTATAACCTGACTTTGTGTGATTTTTAACTTTGTACATACCAGTCCAACACCGGCACCTCCAAATCAATATTGGGGAAGGTGACTTATTTTCCTGACCAAAATCTATCTGAACCAACAGTTTCAAAGTAAGTTACAGCTTAATTATCTCTATGCCTTTTGTGGGACCTTGACGTGTGCAAATTGACAGTGGTTTTCTTCACTGAGCAACAGTTGCATCATTTGTGTTACATTTAGATAATAAAATAATATATATCACATCTTCCACCCACTGTTTAATGATCTTCACTGTGCTGCAGCGATTATGAGAAAGACACACTTTGCAACAGTTAAATTATACATCTACCAGTGTTCTTATCTAACTTAAAATGATGTCACATATTCAAATGACCTGGATGATTGACATAAATTATTTTAAATCCTTTATTACTCTTGTGATAAACCTTATTTTTACAGACAAAGAATTATCTGATCTCCCTTATTCATTATATTACATCACATAAATTAATTTGCAGAAAACGTTAAATGCACCATTTGCACCACAGTGTGTTGCCAGTTTGTTTTTACCTTAATTTTATGAAGATATGCAGAAGATAATGAATGCAGTAACTTCTATTACTGCAACTGATAGCAGAAGGGTGGAAGGAAAAATTAAGAATGAAAGAGATCGATGAGCTATGCACCAAACTGAGACTGATTTGAAATAGACTATTTAGAGCATTCACTTAATTAAGTAAATTGTTCAATTCTGATTAGTTAATTGACTTTGTACGCAATCTTTAGAAAGTTCCTGGAGCAACAGTAAATGAGAATTGCAGCTGCAGTTTGGAGAAATGTGCCCTTGACTCAAATACTTAATAATAATGTTTTAACTGGATGAAATTATCCAGTTTATCTTTACTTTCTGTAATATCTTCAGATTTATAATATCAGGTAATGAAATAGGAAGAGTATGAAATCATACTATGAAAGCTACACATATTCACAAACCAACCCCTGCTCTTTGCAGACAGAAAGAACATGTACACATAATGCACCTGTTTCAAAGAACAAAGGATAAAGAAAATTTACAGCCCAGGAACAGGCCCTTCGGCTCTTCAAGTCTGAGCCGATCCAAATGTACTGTCTAAACCTGTCGGTCAATTCCTAAGCATTTGTATCCCTCTGCTCCCCACCTACTCTTGCATCTGTCCAGACGCATCTTAAATGAATCTATCGTGCCTGCCTCTACCACCTCTGCTGGCAACGCATTCCAAATGCCCACCACCCTCTGTGTGAAGTACTTGCCACGTGTATCCCCCTTAAACTTTCCATCTCTCACCTTGAAAGCATGACCTCTCGTTACTGAATCCTTCACCCTGGGAAAAAGTTTGTCTCTATCCACCCTGTCTATACCCTTCATGATTTTGTAAACCTCAATCAGGTTCCCCCTCAATCTCCTTTTTTCTAGTGAAAATAAACCTAACCTACTTCAACCTTTCTTCATAGCTAACACCTTCCATACCAGGCAACATCCTCGTAAACCTTCTCTGCACCCTCTCCAAAGCGTCCACATCCTTTTGGTAATGGGGCGACCAGAACTGCACACAGTATTCTAAATGTGGCCGAACCAATGTCTTGTACAATGTTAACATGACTTGCCAGCTCTTATACTCAATACCCTTCCAATGAAGGCAAGCATACTATATGCCTTCTTGACCACTCTATCCACCTGTGCAGCAACCTTCAGGGTACAATGGACCTGCACTCCCAGATCTCTCTGCCCATCAACTTTTCCCAAGGCTCTTCCGTTCATTGTATAATTCGCTCTAGAATTAGACTTGCCTAAATGCATCACCTCGCATTTGTCTGGATTGAAAGCCATCTGCCACTTTTCCGCCAACTCTCCAGTCTATCTATATCCTCCTGTATTCTCTGACATTCCCTTATGCTTTCTGCTACTCCACTAATCTTTGTGTCATCTGCCAACTTGCTGATCATACCAACAGTGCCCTCTTCTAGATCATTTATGTGTATTACAAACAACAGTGGCCCCAATACTGACCCCTGTGGAACACCACTGGTCACCTTTCTCCATTTCGAGAAACTCCCTTCAACTACTGCTTTCTATCTCCTGTTGCTCAACCATGATTTGGAGATGCCGGTGATGGACTGGGGTGTACAAAGTTAAAAATCACACAACACCAGGTTATAGTCCAACAGGTTTATTTGGAAGCACACTAGCTTTCAGAGCATTGCTCCTTCTTCAGGAGCTCCTTCATCTATCACCTGATTAAGGAGCGATGCTCCGAAAGCTAGTGTGCTTCCAAATAAATCTGTTGGACTACAACCTGGTGTTGTGTGATTTTTAATGTTGCTCAACCAGTTCTTTATCCACCTAGCTAGAACACCCTGCACACCATGTGACTTCACTTTCTCCATTAGTCTACAATGGGTAACCTTATCAAATGCCTTACTAAAGTCCATGTATATGACATCAACTGCCCTTCCTTCATCTAACAACTTGGTCACTTCCTCGAAGAACTCTATTAAGTTGATAAGGCACGATCTCTCCTGCACAAAACCATGTTGCCTATCACTGATAAGCTCATTCTTTTATAAATATAAATAGAACCTATCTCTTAGTACCCTCTCCAGGAACTTCCCCACCACCAATGTCAGGTTCACTGGTCTGTAGTTACCTGGAATATCCCTACTATCCCTACAGGGGGACAACATAAGCTAACCTCCAGTCCTCTGGCACCTCACCTCTATTTAAGGATGCCACAAAGATATCTGTCAGGGCCCCAGCTATTTCCTCTCTCGTGTCCCTCAGCAACCTGGGATAGATCCCATCCGGTCCTGGGGATTTGTCCACATTAATAACCTCTAGCATACCCAACACATCTTCCCTACTTATGCCAACGTGATCCAGACTAATCAAATTTCTATCTCTAATCTCAAGATCCATCATGTTCCTCTCCTCAGTGAACAGATGCAAAGTAATCATTCAGAGTCTCACTCATTCTCTCAGGTTCAGCACACAGCCTTCCTTCATTATCTTTTAGTGGACCAATCCTTTCTCTAGTTACCTGCTTGCTTCTTAAATAAGAATAAAATGCTTCAGGATATTCCTTAATTCTGCTTGCTAAAGCTATTTCACGACCCCTTTTAGCCCACTTGATTCCTTGTTTAAGACTTGTCCTACCCTTCCGATATTCCTCCAGGGCCCGTTCTGTTCTTAGCTGCCAAGACCTTATGTAGGCTTCCCTTTTCCTCTTGGCTAGTCATACAATTTCTCCTGTCATCCACGGTTCACGAATCTTGCCCTTCCTATCCTTTGCCTTCAACAGGACATGCCTATCCTGCACTACCTTTAACCTATCTTTGAAAGTTTCAATTCAACAAAAAGGCAATAGTTGTTTTCTGGTTAATTTCTCCAGGCAACACCTTGACTAAGTCAACTTGCCTGGTTTAAACAAAGCTTGACATTTAACTGTCAGTCATCATTAACTGGTGTATTATCCATGGCAACATCCATACTCCATTTGTCAACCAGTCAACACACTTCTCTCAAATATGTTTCCCTTTGCAATGGTATTTCTTGTGAATTGTCCTGATAAGACAAAAAGTTTTGATAAAATGTGTCTGTTTTCAATACTCAAGTTCTGAGCATCCAAATGACTACTCATATGAATTTACCAACTATTGAATTAGTTCTTCTAAACACAATATAAATGGGCAGTAGTTTTCCTAAAGCTGTACAAAACCATGTTAGACCTATAAAATACCTTGTATAGTCTGGATAGTACTGCATCTAAGAAGGGATATATTGGAAAGAGTGCAGCACAGAATCACCAGAATTTTTCCAAGACCCCATGGTTTAGGTTATGAGGAGAAATTATATAAGCAATGCATGTATTCCTTTGAAGATCAGATTAGGCTTCTTAGGACTTTGAAGGGAATTGAAGTGGGGAGAGAGTAAGCTTTTCTGCTAATGTGACAAGAAGATCTAAACCATGCCGTTCTAGAGAGAAGTAAGGAAACATGTCTTCATGCAAAGGTCAACAGAGTGGTGCCCTATAAATGTTGATAGCGCGGCATTTAGAAATGTTGATACCATTGAATGTTTAGGGGGAAATGGTTAGATTCCATCTTGTTGTAAATGATCACTACCCAGACCTTGTCTAGACTAAATGTAACTTCCCACTTATCATGCAAACCTGAATGCAGTCCAGATGCATACAGACTGTTTCAGTATCTGAGGTTTTGTGAACACTGAATTCATCAGGAAATGCTATTTGAGCTATGTTGGAAGGAATGTCATTGATAAAGCATTTGTAAATGGTTGGATCTAGAACACTACCCCAAGAAATTCCTGGAGTGATGTTTTGGAGCTGTATAATGGGCCTCCAAAAAAACCCACAAGCACTTTGTAGTGATTGTCATGAGATTGCCCAGGTGGTCTGCATAGAATATGAGTTCCTTGATTGGAGCTGTTAACCTGGTCCAGTCAGGGAGCCCTGACTGACATGAAAAAGGTTGAGTATCAGGGATATTGGATCTGGTGCCTGACTCTCAATGAGGCAGTACTATAGTTGAGGATTGTTCATTTGTCAGTAAAGGATGACTTGGCCACAGGATACCGGCCTCCATAGTGTAATTTCATACCTAGCCACCTCAGAACAGAGATGTTTAAAGTGGAGCATGTGAAAAGCAAAATGAAGTGAATTTCTATCATGAATGACTTTATTAAAGTAAATATGGGCACAGTCTTTCAAATGCAGAAGGGTCAACAGAGAACTCAAATAACAAAATATGAAAAAGAACAGAAGCAACCTGAACAATGAACCAAAATGCAGTGAGTTATAGACTGGGGTGTACTGTCCGAAAAGATAGTAAAAGTAGAATGGGCAGTTCCCTAAACATGAAATATAAAGATCTAACCAGGCTATCAAATGGAGTTAAGAAACAGAAAGAGAAATTATGCTTTTTCTTAATCTATTTTAGAGGCCACCAAACTTCCAATTCAAACTGGCAGTTTTTCAAAGAGATGTGTAAGAAAGACAGGACATAATAATAACAAGCTTGCCTCTAAGTCAGAAGGTTGTGTATTCAACTCCAATCCCAGCAACCTGCGTTTAAGCTGATTCTTTGCAACACTGAAGTATTCCTTTGTATGAGATATTAAACCAAGATCCTATCTATCCTCTCAGGTGGATGTAGAGATCTAAGGAAATTTGAGAAAGAGCAATGGAGTATTCTCACTGTCCTATTCAATATTGATTCGTTGTTAACTATAATTTAAACTGATTATTTGATCTTGATTCTCAATACTGTTATGGGAATCTGCTGTGAGCAAACTGGTTGTCACTCTTCCATATTCTAACAGTAGCTTTACTTCAGGTAAGGTATTTATTGGCCGTAGGATGTTCTACTAGAGTAAAAGTGCTGTCTAAGTGCATTTATTTTTTATTTCACTTAACTCCCCCACTCAAGATGAGAGTGATGGATAACCAGCACAACTGAAAACCACTTATTCCTAAGTCAGTTTTGGACAAACTCTTAAAAATCCATCATTCATCATAAAATTAGAAAGGATTTGGAAATACTTAGGTTGATCAAGCGTAAGAGGTGTAGATTTGCTAAAGTTTTATCATGTCTGACTGTATATTACCCAAGTTTAATTCTCTTTTTCCTGAAAAGACAATTCCCTGTCTACCCATATATATTGGCAGATAAGTTAAACTTTGACATTTTAAAATAAATCATTCCAAAACTGGCAGTTGACTAATGCATCGAATATAAAAGTAAACTTTTGACATGGGTCTGGGCGAATGCCATTTTGAAATGTCATCACAATCCAATGCAAATTGGCATTTCTCAAACTCCCACACAGTCCCAACACATCCCGCCAAGTTATAAGATGCGAGAAAGTAAAACATGCATTTATGGAGTGAAAAACTGAGGCTTACCGCAACTGTGAATATAGCATGACATGGATAAAAAGAGAGTTGAGTTATATACTGAGTATACGTGAAAACAATTTTTAGAGCTGGTAAAATTGGGCTATCTTATACACCACATCAGCTTATAATGCCACAATTTATGATATTCTGCACTGTGGCTTTTTGTCTCTTTTTCCAGAAAATATAATCTTGCCTTATTTTAGATTCTGATTCCGGAACATGGATGGCTCAAATACTGCTTGCTTCCCTAAGGCTGATTTTACATCCACGTGGGCCACACTTCTTGTTGTTGACATCAACATATACAAGAGATATATACAAATGGATGTCAGCTTAAGGCCCAGTGAAGTTTGAAACTTGAATACTGGAATTTCAGATAAGGAAGTTGCATAATGTGTAAAGAAATGTCAAAGCAAGGTGAATTTCAGTTTAGCGAGTTCAAGATTTCCAGCTGAAAATAGGGCATTTAAGCTGCAGGAAAGGAAAAATAAACCATGAAATAGTAAAAAAAAACTAAAAGAAATTGAGTATCAGAAATGCAAAAAAACTAACAGAAGATTCAGTATTGTAAAGAGTAGAATATCAAACACATTAAGAGGAACAATGAAGTAAAAGGAATTACAGGATCATTCAATACAGAAGAGGTCATTTGGATGATTGACTCTGCATTGACATAATAAAATTTCTAAATTTATACTAGTCCCACTTTCCTGAACTTGGGCCCTAGCCTTTAGATTTGTGGCATTTCAAGTGCTCATCCAAGTACTTTTTAAAAGTTAAGGTTTCCTACTCTAACTACCCTCGTTGGCAGAGCATTCCAAATTTCCACTATTTTCAGGGTGAAAAATAATCTCCTCAAATGCCTCCTAACTCTCTAGCCCCTTATCTTAATATTATGCCCTCTTGTTATTGACCCTTAAACTGAGGGAATTGCTGTTTCCTATCCATCTTGTCCATGTCCCTCATAATCATAAATACCTCAGTCAGGTCTCCTCTCAGCCTTCTAAGGAAACCAACCCAAGGCTCTCCAGCCTCTCTTCATATTCAAAATGCTCCATCCCAGGCAACACCATGGTGAATCTCCTCTGCACCCACTCCAATACAATCACATCCTTTCTATAGTGTGGCAACCAGAACAGCATGCAGTACTACAGCTATAGCCTGACCAAAGTTTTGAACAGTTCCAATATAACCTCTCTGCTCATATAATCTATTCCATGACTCTTAAAGTTAAGTGTCCCATATGCCTTCTTAAACATCCTATTAACCTATTCTGACACCTTCAGGGGTCTTTGGTCAAACACCCCAAGATCTCTTTGTTCCTTTGAGCTTCCTAGTTTCCTGCCATTCCGTGAGTACTCTGTCGTGTTGATACTTCTTCCAAAGTGCATCACCTCACATTTATCAGAGTTAAGATCCCTCCTCCACTGATCTACCCATCTAACCAATCTGTCTATATCCTCCTGTAACCTGAAACCTTCTTTCTCACTGTCAACCACCTGGTCAATTTTTGTGTTATCCGCAAACGTAATTATCACACCCCACATTTTCTTCTTTCTAATTCACACATATCACAAACAATAAGGAACTGATCCTTATGGTACACTACTGGACTCGGGCCTTCAATCAGATGAATGGCCTTTTATCACTACCCTTTATTTCCTACCACGAAAACAATTTTGGATCCAACTTCACAAGTTACCCTGATCTCACTGAACTATAAAAACCGAAGAACTACAGATGCTAGAAATCAGTAAAAAAAAAAATCGGAAACTGCTGGGAAGGGCCACTGGACCTGAAATATTGACTCTATTTTCTCGCCACAGATGCCGCCAGACCTGCTGAGTTTTTTCCAGCAATTTTTGATTTTGACCCTGGATCCTATGTGCCTTTCCCTTCTTTATCCATTTCCCATGTGAGACCTTGTCAAAAGCTTTGCTGAGATCCATAAAAATGACATTAACTGCATTAGTTTAATCTACATATCTGGTCACCTTGAAAGATTCTAACAAATTTATTAGGCATGACCTCCCTCTGACCAAGTCAAGCCAACTATCCCTGACTATACCTTGTCTCTCCAAGTGGAGATTAATTATTTCCTTCTGAATTTTCTACAAGTGTCCCTATCACTGATGTGAGACTCACTGGTCTGTAATTCTGATTTATCTCTACCATCCTCCTTGAAAAGTGAAACCACGTTAGCTGTCCTGCAGGTCTTTGGTATCTCTCCTATGGCCAGTGTCCCTGTAATCTCCGCTCTCATCTCCCACAGCAGCCTGAGATACAACTCATCTAGAACTGGAGAATAGCTAACTTTTAAACTTGCCAAACACCTCCAATACATCCTCATTTACTGTATCAATGGCTCAAGAATTTCACAGTGCCTCTTCCTGAATTCTATACCTACATCTTCCTTCTCCCAAGTGAAAACAGAAATGAAGTATTCATTTAATATCCTACCAATATCCTCTGGCTCTATGCACAGGTTGCCTCCTTAGTTCTAATAGGTCCTACTCTTTGAGGAGAAAGTGAGGACTGCAGATGCTGGAGGTCAGAGCTGAAAATGTGTTGCTGGAAAAGCGCAGCAGGTCAGGCAGCATCCAAGGAGCAGGAGAATCGACATTTCGGGCATAAGCCCTTCGGCTTATGCCCGAAACGTCGATTCTCCTGCTCCTTGGATGCTGCCTGACCTGCTGCGTTTTTCCAGCAACACATTTTCAGCTAGGCCCTACTCTTTCCCTGGTTATCCTCTTCCAGATTGTATGATTGAAGGAAGAAGTTGAATTATGAACGAAGCATTGCAATAGGTAATTTATAGTTTATGACTGCTCTAGAAGGCACCTTCAAACCAACGTATAAAGAATGTATTAATTACTGTTGAAAATTATTCAACATCTGCCTGCAGGTATTTCACAGCCCCCTCCACCTTGGAAATTGGAGCTTTTGCAATTCATTACCACAACATCTAAAAGATGAATGAGAAGAATAAGCTGTCTTGGATCTCATTTGTCTGTAATCAACCATCTGTTTCTTAATAAAATGTGTTTTAATAATTCTTGCTTTTCTTTCCCACAGTTATAGGTCAGCCAAGTAACTATATGTTACTCTGAGGCATATTCACAGAATTGTTATAGTCATAGAGACATAGAGATGTACAGCACGGAAACAGACCCTTCGGTCCAACCCATCCATGCCGACCAGATATCCGAACCCAATCTAGTCCCACCTGCCAGCACCTGGCCCATATCCCCCCCAAACCCTTCCTATTCATATATCCATCCAAATGCCTCTTAAATGTTGCAATTGTACCAGCTTCCACCACATCCTCTGGTAGCTCATTCCATACACATACCACCCTCTGTGTGAAAATGTTGCCCCTTAGGTCTCTTTTATATCTTTCCCCTCTCACCCTAAACCTATGCCCTCTAGTTCTGGTCTCAAGACTTTGTGACCGTTCAGCCCATCATTTGTGTACTGGCTCTCCAAATGAGAAATTCACCTAGTACCATTACCCTGCCTGCTCTCTGTACATTTTTACATTTCAGATAACACCTGGCTACTTCTTGAATGTCTCAATTCATACTGCCTCCACCTCACACACATACGCAGTGCATTTATGTCTCCATTTCTTGTTTTGCCAATTATTTGTGATGTCTGGTTCTCGATCCTTCCACCAAGAAGAAGGGTTTCTCCCAATCAACTCTGTCTGGACTGCTCATGATTTTGAATATCTCTATCAAATTTCCTCTCAATCTTCCTTTGTCCAAGGAAAACTATCCCTATTCTGATACAAATACAATGGGCCAAATGACCTCTTTCTGCCCTATAACGGTGCTGTGATTCTCCAATCCACCTGCATAAGTGAAGTTCCTCATTCCTAGAACTCTTGAATACTTTCTATAATTTTTCTCAGACTTTGGCATCTCTCTTGTAGTTTGCCAACCATGACTGGATGCAATATTTCTGTTGAGACTGAACTTGTATTTTATGAAGGTTTAACGTCAGCTCTTGGATTTTATAGTCTTTGCCATTATTAAGCAAACCTAGGATACTGTATGACATCATTCATTTCTCTCTCAACCTGTCTTGCTACAATTTATACACACATTCACCCTCTGCCCATGTAGCCCTTTTAAAATTGTATTCCTACCTTTGTATTTCTCAATGTGTTTTTCGTACTGAAATTAACCACATGACACTTTTCTGCTTCTCTCATTTTCTTTTTCACTTCCCTTATCCACGTAACTTAATCTCTTTTGTCATCCAGCTCTGGATTTTTTTGTCCTTTGTGTGAATATATCTTGAATGTGCTCAAACTATCTCTACTCTGAAGGGAGCCCAATTTTTTGGGATCAATTTTCTTACTAAACCACAATTCAAACTTTGATCCCAGGATTCAATTTTGTTCCCTCTGAAGTTGGCTTCCACCAATTAATTATTTTCAAACTGAAATTTTCTTTGTCCATTTCAATAGCCAACCTGCACCTTATGATACAATTGTCATTGTCCCCTACATACTATCCTGTGAAAAGTTGACTGAGTTCTCAAGAACTAGAACTAATGGTGCCTCATTTGCTACAATATCAGAGATTATTTTTCTGATACATGGGTTCAGTGCAAATCCAATGCTTTTTAATCATACGTTCCAGAGCTGAAAATGTGTTGCTGGAAAAGCACAGCAGGTCAGGCAGCATCCAAGGAGCAGGAGAATTGAAGTTTCGGGCATAAGCCCTTCTTCAGGAATGAGAAAATAAGATAAAAGGTAGGGAGGAGGGACTTGGGGGAGGGGCGTTGGAAATGCGATAGGTGGAAGGAGGTTAAGATGAGGGTGATAGGC
>NC_057711.1:62879478-62931727 GCF_004010195.1 Chiloscyllium plagiosum | reverse complement strand
ATTGGAACTGGTCCTCCTGGGAGCAGATGCGGCGGAGACAAAGGAATTGGGAATATGGGATAGCGTTTTTACAGGGGGCAGGGTGGGAGGAGATGTAGTCTAGGTAGCTGTGGGAGTCGGTCGGTTTATAGTAAATGTCATACATTCCAGTAAAAAATACAAACTGAGTCTCTCCACTTCGTTCACACAATGGCCTTGGCGATTTTTGTGTACTAACGGCCAGCATTTGTACTTCCAATAATGGAAGAAGAGGTCTTTTAATCCAGCTCAGCTGGGATCCCTCAAATTTGTTTGAATCTTTAAAATTCACTCGTGGGCAAATCTTCCAACGAGGCCCCATATATCCATTGGTGCCTGAATTTTACTAGAGTTTATTATTCAATTGATTTCAGGTTAAATTATCTCCACTATTTGGAACAGCCCCAGTGGGAGCCAAAAGCCTCAAAAAAATGAATGCCTATTTTCTTGGGCTATTTTTTTCCCTGAAGAACATTTTGTGACAATTCTCTGAAATGTTGACATTGACATATTGAGTTCATTGTGGCTGTGCACAATGGAGAAAGAATTCAATGGAGGTCATTTTGACTTTGTCACTCATTTTTACACTATCACACAGAAAATGGTAATAAAAGAAGGAGAAATGAAAATTATTCTGCTGATTTACTGTCACTTGATTCATTCCATTATATAAAGTCAGAATCATCCCGAGGATGACTGAAGTATTAGCTACAATGTAATACAGGCATTATGTTTTATAATACTGCACAAGAAGCATCTTGAATTACTAGATTATTTCCCCAGTTTACTGGGTAATGATCTGTTATAATCAAGCCTGGACAACATCTCATATAATGCTGCAGAATTCCCAGGTTTCAGCTCAGAAGAAGCCAAGTGAATTTCATTACTCAACTCAGTTAAGGAACATACAGTTCATACAGCCAGAACATACAGTTTTAACTTTTAGTGGTGGCCAAACATTTCATGACAAAGATATCTCCTGCACTCACTATTAAATAGGTTTCCAGCAAATAATCTCAACTACTCAATCTGGTGTCAACACGATGGGCCACATGGCCTCTTTCTGCTCTGTATCAATTTTGTAATTCTCCTATCTAGGGTTGAGGATACTTTGCTGGCCACCAGTCCCCTCCTTACATTGCTTAGAATCATTACCATCTTGAATTAGTTTTCTATATTTCCTTCCCTCCACTCCCTCCCTCTATCTCTGCTCAATTTATGTTAGCTCCCCCTTCTCCCATTGCCTGATTTGCTTTTTTCTTTGCTCCGCCCTTTTGTTGTCTCCTTTCTCTTATCATCCTTTCTCGTCCTCTCCCTTGCTTCCTTTCTTCCTCAAGTTTCACATTGTCATTCACCTCAAGGTTTCTGCCATGGGTCTTTATGTGACCAAACAGGCCAATTATAAATCCATAGATCTTTGGGTATGGGTGACTGGATGCCTCACAAGATATTATCTTAACCAGACTGCAGGATTAACTTTCATTGCTTTCCATCTTTGTTGTCACTCTATTTTATCATTGAAAAGTTATGACTCAAACCATGAAGCAGCTTGATGGACAGGTTTTCACCATTTTGAACAATTGGGAGTAAACTCCTCCCAGCCATTACAGTCAGGGCTGTTGTGCTTTAAGGAGAATTCATGCCCTGCTTCAAGCTCGTTCCAGAAGCAGTCATGTAAAACCCCTGCAAAATCAACTTCAATGGACTAGACCCCTGCAAAATCAAATTCGATGGACTAGCATCTCCCTGGAAAATCCTGTCTTCATAACTCTCTTAAGGTTCCCTTATTCAACAGCACAGGAGATTGACTTTTATCAATTAATTATAAAGTGCAGAACATTGTTTCACATGTAGAATAATATTGTTGAGTACTGGAATCCAAATAGGAAGCCCTGGTTGTCATGGACGCCAAGTGGGTTTTAATTGAATTACATTCTAAATATCTCATCGTCAGCGCAGAATATTATCTATTTCGGGTTTTCTAGTCAATCAGCGGAATTTTGGAAAGTTATAAACTTTTAGCACACTTTCACACCCACAAAGGCATCAAGTAAAAGCCATCCCTGTGCTTTCTGAAAAGTGATGCTAAAATGGAAAGAGAACAGTCTGATGGGCAGTGACTAGTAAAGGTTTGTATGGGTCTTCCCCAGGATCCTGCTGTTTATAAATATCATGTAGAAGAACATGTTACACAATAGAATGGCCATTGTTTATCATTTTAGCTATAAGACCTGAGAAGAACTACCAGGACAAGTGAAGAATTGGTGAAACATGGCCTTAATATTGCCCTGTGCCTAAGACTGGATATACATCTAAAACCTAATAAAAGGTATTTTTGTGAATTTGTCTCTCATTTTTCATCACTTTGACAAAACTTCATTCATGCCATTTCTGCCAATGGCCCCCCAAGATACAGCAACTAAGCAAACAAAATCCCATTGTGAAGCACCCTGATTTCTCTCTGTATACGAGAAAGCTATACCCAACTGCAGAGAAGAGTTACTGGTGTAGAGGTGCAGCTATGAAAGGTGCACAGATGATAGCCCTGCTTCCCGTACATATGAAAATGTATGGAATATAGTAAGTAAGGTTCAGCAGTTGTGGATGCAGATTGAAATTTGCAATTATGATGTGCAGTGGTGATGGAGACCAGGCTGAAGGAAGAACAAGACTGTGTTTAATATTCCCATGTACGAATTGCTCAAGAAAGGTAGCAATGGAAGAGAGGAGGAAAGCGTAGCATTATTTTTAAAGGAGAACATTGCAGTGTTGGAAAAGGAACATATCTCAGCAGGATTTAGGACAGAGTCAATTTGGTGAGAACTACAGAATATAAAATGGTGCAATGATGTTATTCATTATAGTCTATAGACCACCAACTATTGGAAATGATGTAGAGAACAAACCCACAAAAAAATTATAAAGAAATGCTAACATTATAGAGTAAGTATAATGGGGGACCTCAAAGATCTAAATGTAGGACGGGATAACTGGCAGTATAAGAGCGAGTGAGAAGCAAGTGTTCCGAGTTTCTGTTTGGGACTGTTGTTAGATCTGGTCTTTGGAAATGAAATGGGCTAAATGGATCAAGTGTCAGTGACCAATGATCATTGTATCAGAAGATTCAGGATGGTGTTGGTGACATGCAGATTGTACACAGATCATTGAAGGTAGCAGGATAGGTGGAGAGAACTGTTAATAAAGCATATAGTGTTTGGCCTTATTGATAGAGGCATAGAGTACAAGAGCAACGACATGATGCTGAAATTGTACAAGACACTTGCAACACCTCAGCTGTAGTATTGCATAGAGTTGTGGATGCCATGTAAAATAAAAAATGCAAACGCATTGGAGAGGGTGCAGAAGTGATTTACAATGATGGTTCCAAGAATGAGAAACTTCAGTCATGAGAATAGATTGAAGAAGTTGGGTTTGTTCTCCTTGGAGAGAAGAAGGCTGAAAGGAAATTTGATAAAGCTTTTCAAAATCATGATCAGGCTGGGCAGAGTTGACAGGGAGAGACTGTTTCTGCTCATAGAGAGAAAGGAACGAGATTTAAAGTGATGTGCAAACAAATCAAGGATGGTGTAAGAAAAGATATTTTGACACAGCAGGTAGTTAGGGCCTAGAATGCATTGCCTGGAAATGCATTGGAGGCAGATTGGATGAGGCATGCAAGAGCGAATTGGAAGAGTATTTGATAGAAGTGAGAAAAAGCAGGAGATTGACCCTAGGAAATGGAACCAGTGCAGGCACAATGTAATGAATGGCTTCTTTCTACACTGTCAAAGTTCTGTAATTCTGTGATTCTTGCATTTTTCTGTGGTGCTATACTTGTGCACAATACTTGACATGCATATCATTACAATAATAATTTGCATTCATGTAGCATTTATAACATAGCAATTTACTATATATTTCATGCTGTCAGTATACAATTCAGTTCAGATTAATTTATTTATTGTTTTTAATGGATTCATCGGGTATGGTCATCGCTGGCTAGATCAGCATTTATTGCTCTTCCCTAATTTCCCACAGGACAGTTGAGAATCAAAAATATTGATGTGGGACTGGAGTCACATGTGGCCAGGATGGCAGTTTCCCTCCCTAAAGGATATTCGGAATCTGCAATGGATTCACTGTCATCATTAAATTCTTAATTCCAGATTTTTATTGAATTCAAACTCCACAATCTGCCATGTTGGGATTCAAACTCAGGTCCCTAGAGCATTCCCTGAGTCTGTGGATTAACAATCCAGCAACAATACCACTCGGCCATCTCCACCAGAGGGCCAGTGAACAACCATTTTATTTGTATATCGTAACTATAATACTGAAAGGGGTTACTTTTAAAACCAAGCCACAAAGAAATTTCCATTAGCAGGATGACATTTTGGTTTTGCATTTAAACAAAACAGGCTGCCATATTTCATCACAGGAAAGGAAATTTTCTCTTGGCCCTGGTTTGAGAAGTAATAAAACATACTCAAGAGTTATATGATTTACTGAGTGTTTGTCCAGACAACTGATAGTTGTAGTCAAATATACAATGACTAATCAACCACAATGAAAAATAAGTATCAGAACATGTGAATAATGATCATTTTTCAACTTTGAGCCATATTTCACTGTACTCTCATCAGCTAACTTCTAAAGATGTCACATTTAACACAAAGGCAGATTAGAGTGAAAATTGGATGTCTCCCAGGCCTCCCTTAAATCACTCCTCAATGCTGAATGCACTCACATATCCTCTTCACATCCAGCCTTGGCACTGTTGGATGTGAGGAGGTCAGTTCAATCTATATTACATGAGCTGAACTGGGGATCATGGCTCACTGATGCAATTGACATTATTTCCATGCCAAGGACTTAATGATTGTTATGATGACATATATTCTGGGAAGTCATACAGTGGTATTAGAGAAATAATTAACCCGTTCCAACCCGTTTATGGGCGGCACGGTGGCACAGTGGTTAGCACTGCTGCCTCACAGAGCCAGAGTTCAATTCCCGCCTCAGGCGACTGACTGTGTGGAGTTTGCACAGTCTCCCCGTGTCTGCGTGGGTTTCCTCCGGGTGCTCCGGTTTCCTCCCACAGTCCAAAGATGTGCAGGGTCAGGTGAATTGGCCATGCTAAATTGCCTGTAGTGTAAGGTAAGGGGTAAATGTAGGGGTATGGGTGGGTTGCGCTTTGGCGGGCCGGTGTGGACTTGTTGGGCCGAAGGGCCTGTTTCCACACTGTAATCTAATCTAATCTAATCAAAAAAACACAATTGTAGTACGATGGAAAGTGAAAGGCCTTCTCAACATGAAGTGCCTTTAAAATTAAATTGTCAAGGAAGAAAACAACCATTTCCCTTTTAGATTTTGTGGTGTCATCCTAATGGAAATGGAATGCCACTGATGAAATCGCAGGGCCATATTTTTAGAGCAGCCATACATTAGCCTGAGTCACATCCAATTATGGCTGAACTGCAAATCACACCTTCCTTAGCATGAAATTGCTAGTGGGATAATTTTACCAGAAGTACAATGAAAACTCTGCTTGCTCATAAAACAGTTTCATCCAGCCTTCCAAGAAAGTCACAACAGGAGACAAAATAGGTAGGTCTTTTTTGACTAGCTTTTATTGACTAATGAGTTGAAGGGCCTTTCTCGGTGCTGAAGATCTCTATGACTGAGGAAATGCTCCAAGGAATTTTGCAACCAAGCAGATTGACATCTTTTTCTATCATGGAAGATAATATCCTTATGAAAGGAGCTCCTAATTGCTATAAAAGTTTTTATTTCTAACTGATTACATTTTTAAGCTGTTCAACTGAGTTAGCAGCCTCTGAGCCAGAAGGTGATGAGTTCAAGCTTCATTCCAGGACCTGAACATAAAATCTGTGCTGGCCTTCCAATACAGATCTGCCATGTCAAAAGGGTCACATTTCAGTTAGTATCTTAAACACAGTCCTGTCAGATTGGTTGATTCAGGTGGTATTAAAGATCCTCTAATACTATTTATGAAGATCTTCCAATGTCTCGGTCCACAACTCAGCCACGAAAAACAGGTTCAAAAGTTTCTTTTTAAAGTGGATAAGTGCACACAGCATGAAATCTGAAATGTGATAAATCTGAAATTTGATAAACATGGTTTCAATGTGATTTAATGTAACTTATGAATTTAAATAATACTTTAGCCTATATAGCCTGATCCATCCACCACCGACAGATGAAAGCACCAAGCTAGGTTTTCTGGTCTGCCATCAGAGATTTAGTGATCTCTGTGGCCTAGGCTTCCATGTCCTCAATACCAGTTTAAATCCAGTGACAATCTTATACACAGTCAATCACATTGAAGCATTCTCATTGTCTAAAAACCCAAAAGTTACAAAGAACTATTATTTCACATTTGATTTAAATGTGGAGATAGCTAAATAAATAATTCGCTGGATTTTGATAGGAGTTAAAATATCCTACATATGATAATGTATAAATAAGGTTTTACAAAAATATTGTAAACTATGTCAAATTTTTATTGCAGTGGAGAAATATAATGTTTCACAAATATCAAATACGCTTTTCAGAGTTAGTAATGTTGTTTGGCTGCAATTATGAGGTTAATATACTGTTAGAAATACAGTTAGACTTCATTCAGCAAGAAATACAATTATTCAGGTTTCTACATTGAAACAATCAGCATAAACACTTATATTTTTCATGAATTTACTGGGATTACACTGAAAGACAGTAGGAGCATTGACAGTGCATTCTGGATTTCTACATTGATGTACACACATATAAATTCCAGAAACTTCTGATAGTTTCATTGGAGCAATAATAACAAATGCTGAGTTTCACTACTATTACCACTGCAAAAGCTAGCCCACATTCATCCCATGGCTGTTTGTGGGACTGCATTATATATAGACTTTTAGACAAATTTTAAGTCTATAGTTAATTCATGATAGTCAATAAAAGACTGAAATAAAACATAACATCCTCTGATTGTTATGATTTTGTTTTTCTTTTCTGTTTCAAGCTACTTAGTGTTTTACTCAAATAATATGCAAATGATTAAGGATGTAAAACTGCCAGATAAAATAACATAGATTTTATTACTGTAACATATATTGTAGCATTTATTCATGTAGCTTGTATCAGGTAAAATTATGTAATAATATCCCAAAAAATATTTATGTAATACTAGACACATTAGGAATAGAAAAATGAAATCATCTGTATTTTAAATAAGCAATGGTGCCCTCATATGGCATGTTAATGATTGTGAAGAAGCTTTGATACTATTAGCAGCTTGCTATACAACCTCAGAGGGCAATTACATGTCAAATGTATTTCATATAGAATTGTGCCTTCTTCTTCCTGTCACTAATGTGATGTTAGAAGCAAAGTCTGACAGAATCCCTTCATTGCCATGATGAAATAAGGTACGTAAGGCATGTCTATGTATGTTTTTGTTATGGACAGTGGTTGGAGTGCCTTTGCATGGCAGTGGGGGGACATGTGGTGTGCTTGTCTAACTCAGTTCTCAGAAAGCCAGCCAGAAGCCTAACAACTAACATTCTGATGGAGACATATCCAAGAGATATTTCAACCCACAAATTTATTATGGAGAAGGCTGCATTTGGGCACAATCTTGTTGGGCCGAAGGGCCTGTTTCCACACTGTAAGTAATCTAATCTAATCTAATCTAAGTAATCTAATCTAAAAAAAAGATATTTCAACCCACAAATTTATTATGGAGAAGGCTGCATTTGGGCACAATCATTGTCTTAATCTTGTAGCTGCAAATAAATGTTCAAATTATGGAAATATGAAAATAAATTTCATCCAGTGTAAGACAGTTATGCAACCGACAGCAAAATGGTGCAATGGAACAGGCTACTGTGGATGTTGACTTAGTAGGAAAATTCCCATCTAGTTCCAGAAATATTTGATTCCTTTATTTAATGAGATTCTATTCACCTCTGCCTTCTAAATCCTTATAACCTGAATAATCCGCCTCAGTACAAGTTGAAGACCACTGCCAGAGGCTGAAAGGCCCTCTGAATATTTGACCATACAGAAAAGAAAGCAGCTGTCCTAAGACTGCATGGTAACAAGTTAAGCCTTTGTAAGCATGGTCTCAGCTTTTTTTGCACCATCCAGATGCCAGTGCCTTTTGCTTGTCCTGCAGTACAGCGTTTGTGTGATTGTTATGTTCAAGTGCCCATGGAGTGGGCTATCACCTCCATGCTGGAGAAAATGGATCAGCTTTCACATTATAAGAAATTTGGCTTGACAAATATGATGTATTTCTGTATGCATGCCCTTCTGCCTTTTTCTGCACACCATTCCACCAAAATCCTGATCTGAGTCCTCTGCGGTAGAACTTGAGGCATCAACATTAAGTCCAAAGGGCCTGGTACCTGCATGATCCTTTACCCTGGCCTGACTGTAACTTGCTCATGCCCAATGACTTACATTGTGTAGACCTATTAGAGTCATAGAGTCATAGAGATGTACAGCATGGAAACAGACCCTTCGGTCCATCCCGTCCATGCTGACCAGATATCCCAACCCAATCTCGGCCCACCTGCCAGCACCTGGCTCATATCCCTCCAAACCCTTCCTATTCATATACCCATCCAAATGCCTCTTAAATGTTGCAGTTGTACCAGCCTCCACCACTTACTCTGGCAGCTTATTCCATACACATACCACCCTCTGCATGAAAAAGTTGCCCCGTAGGTCTCTTTTATATCTTTCCCCTCTCACCCTAAACCTATGTCCTCTCGTTCTGGACTCCCCGATCCCAGGGAAAAGACTTTGCCTGTTTACCCTATCCATGCCCTTCATAATTTTGTAAACCTCTATAAGGTCACCCCTCAGCCTCCGATGCTTCAGGGAAAATAGCCCAAGCCTGTTCAGCCTCTCCATATAGCTCAAATCCTCCAACCTTGGCAACATCTTTGTAAATATTTTTTGAACGCTTTCAAGTTTCACAACATCTTTACGATAGGAAGGAGACCAGAATTGCACACAATATTCCAACAGTGGCCTAACCAATGTCCTGTACAGCCGCAAAATGACCTTCCAACTCCTGTACTCAATACTCTGACCAATAAAGGAAAGCATACCATACGCCTTCTTCACTATCCTATCTACCTGTGACTCCACTTTCAAGGAGCTATGAACCTGCACTCCAAGATCTCTTTGTTCAGCAACACTCCCTAGGACTGTACCATTAAGTGTATAAGTCTGCTAAGATTTGCTTTCCCAAAATGCAGCATCTCGCATTTATCTGAATTAAACTCTATCTGCCAGTTCTCAGCCCATTGGCCAATTTGGTCAAGATCCTGTTGTAATCTGAGGTAACCCTCTTGGCTGTCCACTACACCTCCAATTTTGGTGTCACTTGCAAACTTACTAACTGTACCTGTTATGTTCACATTCAAATCATTTATGCAAATGACGTAACCTAGAGGACCCAGCACCGATCCTTGTGGCACTCCACTGGTCACAGGCCTCCAGTCTGAAAAACAACCCTCCACGACCACCCTCTGTCTTCTACCTTTGAGCCAGTTCTGTATCCAAATGGCTTGTTCTCCTTGTATTCCGTGAGATCTAACCTTGCTAATCAGTCTCCCATGGTGAAACTTGTCGAACGATTTACTGAAGTCCATATAGATCATATCTACCACTCTGCCATCATCAAGCCTCTTTGCTACTTCATCAAAATACTCAATCAAGTTTGTGAGATATGATTTCCCACACACAAAGCCATGTTGACTACCCTTAATCAGTCCTTGTCTTTCCAAATATACGTACATCCTGTCCCTCAGGATTCCCTCCAACAACTTGCCCACCACCGACATCAGGCTCACCGGTCTATAGTTCCCTGGCTTGTCCTTACCGCCCTTCTTAAACAGTGGCACCACGTTAGCCAACCTCCAGTCTTCCGGCACCTCACCTGTGACTATCGATGATACAAATATCTCAGCAAGAGGCCCAACAATCACCTCTCTAACTTCCCACAGAGTTCTAGGGTACACCTGATCATGTCCTGGGGATTTATCCACCTTTACCTTTTTCAAGACATCCAACAACTCCTCCTCTGTAATTTTGTAAGTTGTCACCATCTATTTCCCTACAGTCTTTATCTTTTATATCCTTTTCCACAGTAAATACTGATGCAAAATACTCGTTTAGTATCTCCCACATTTTCTGCGGCTTCACACAAGGGCCGCCTTGCTGATCTTTGAGGGGCCCTATTCTCTCCCTAGTTATCCTTTTGTCCTTAATGTATTTGTAAAAATTCTTCTGGCAGCATATAGTGAACTCTGAAAGATATGGCATTTGAGTCACTGACCTGGACACTTATGTAGGTAGTTAAATCTCCAGGTCCTCAGACTTAGACTACTGGCACTGACTGCTTCATGTAATTGTTCTCATTATCTTCTCTCCATCTATCTGAATGGCTACTGGATCAGGAGAGGAAAGAGGACTTTCCTTTTACAGTGTATTTGATGCATAAAGGCCTCCTGTGCTACATCACAGATCCTTGCAGTTCCTTTCTTGATCTGTTATATAATTTTGATCAGTTCTTCCTAGTCTTCCATTTTTAAACTCAGTTTTATTTCCTGCTGCAGCCAGAATACACTTCACCTTTAAAAGCTAAAACCAGACTTTAAAAACCAGGCTAGCTTTAATAGCACTCAGATGAATTTGGGCCTTCCTCTGAGATAAGCAAGCACTTTAAAGTGTATCCAGTGCCATGTTATATGTCTCAATCATTGTACTTAACAGACTGCATGAGTTTTGACCACTTTGATTAATTAAGCATCATGATGCCGAGTGCCCAATTTCAGGAGCTATTCAAGTTAACCTCCATGGTTTCTGTCAAATCTAAAAGTGTTTTCTTTTTCTGAACCTATAATCTTCCATGTATTCTCCTAGGTCTTGGTGGATTTTTTCAAATTCCTCATGACAATATGACACTGTCATTTTAACAGTGCTGTAAATAAAGTGTGTGGGTGTATTAATGGGATTCACTCATCAAAGACAGCAGATTCTTGTCCTCTTGGGGTTTAGCACTTGAGCTTTCCTGAAGAAACTACTTCTGAGCTGTGCTCTGCATTACATCTGGGTTTACTTATATTCTTCTGAATGGAACGAAGTAAGGAGACTGACACGGGCAGGATTTCATTGGTGACAGAGTTTAACTTCCCCACTGCTGAAGAAGAGTAGTGGGCGGCACGGTGGCACAGTGGTTAGCACTGCTGCCTCACAGCGCCAGAGACCCGGGTTCAATTCCCGCCTCAGGCAACTGACTGTGTGGAGTTTGCACATTCTCCCCGTGTCTGCGTGGGTTTCCTCCGGGTGCTCCGATTTCCTCCCACAGTCCAAAGATGTGCAGGTCAGGTGAATTGGCCATGCTAAATTGCCCGTCGTGTTAGGTAAGGGGTACATGTAGGGGTATGGGTGGGTTGCGCTTCGGCGGGGCGGTGTGGACTTGTTGGGCCGAAGGGCCTGTTTCCACACTGTAAGTAATCTAATCTAATCTAATCAGTTCTGCGCGTGTGCGTGTGTGTGTGTGTGGTCCGATCTAAAAACAAGGCCTGCAAATGAAGCACCTCTTACTTGCCCACCTAAAGGTTTTCCTACCAGGCATCCTACCATTGCCAGCATCCAACAGCAGACTGAAAACCTGAGGGTCAGAAAGTGAAGGGTAGGCGGGAGGAAAGGCTTTATGAACTGAAATAGATCACCAAGAAATACTTCCTAATATATTAAATATGCCATAAGATGCAGCCTGTGAGCATGCTTTATTGAATAGTTAGTATGTTCATTCTATTTGTGTGTTCCCTAAACGAGCTGTTCCAGGAAACTGTTAACCATGAAGGCTGATGTCCCATTGCTGTTAATGTACAGACACACTAGAGATTGACCTGGAAGCTTCTCTGAAGACTGCTAATAGTAGGCATTGAATCAACGGATTTAATAAGGATGGTTCTTAACTCTTCAATTGTATGTGCAGCCACTGAGAAGTATATCCATTATCAATGTAATACTGTGAATAGAGAAATGAACTGAACGCACTGTCTACAGTTCATTTCAAATTAAAACACATTTTACCAACTTAAGAAATTTACACAGTATTTCACCATTCTGACATAAATAATTTACTGATACTCAATTAAATTTAACTCATTTTGGCATTAGAAGTTTTGCAATTTAAAGTTTAACGCATCATTATATTTCACTTTTCTTTCAATCCCCATGTCTGCGTGGATTTCCTTCGGATGCTCCAGTTTCCTCCGACTGTCCAAAGATGTGCCGGTTCGGTGGATTGGCCATGCTAAATTGCCGGCAGTGTCCAGGGATATGCAGGTTAGGTGGATTAGCCATGGGAAATGTGGGGTTACAGGGATAAGGTGTAAAACTCTTCAGAAGATTGGTGCGAATTGAATGGGCCAAATGGCCTCTATGGACATTGTAGTGATTCTATGATTGCATAATGAAATGCCTTCCATTCTAGGATTGATCTGATCCTTTGATCTTGGTAGCAGCTGAGTATTTTTGTCCTTTGCAACAGGACAAAGTCAAGACTTCAGATACTGTGGATATTTCCAATTAAACTGCGCAGTACTCACCCAACCTCCCTCCCAACCAGCAGACCTCTCCTAGCAGAGTTATTGGAAGCTGCAAATTGTCTCACAGGATGGCATTTCTGTATAAGCATAGTGTGACCAATAATTATATTCCAAATTCAGAACTTAATGAAATAACATGATATTTATGTGACAATACATAGCAAAATGCTAAAATTCCATAGAGTAAAGAGGCGAATTATTTAAAAGAACCACTCAAAGTACTGCACTGAATCTTCACATATTCAGGAGTCAACATTTCTATTTGTGGTATTTTTAACAAAGTTGTTCATTCAGTTAAAATAAGTATCATAGGACCTCTACAGTGGAAATAGGCCTGTTGGCCCATATCAGTCCACACCAACCCTCCAAAGGGCATCTCACCCAAACTCACCCTCAACTCTACATTCCCTGTGGTTTATCCACACATCACCTGACAATTTAGCATGGCCAATCCAACTAACCTGTACATCTTTGGACTGTGGGAGGAAACTGGAGCACCTGGAGGAAACCCACACAGTCACAGGGAGAACATGCAAACTCCACGCAGACAGTTGCCTGATGGTGGAATCAAACCTGGATCCCTGGCGCTGTGAGGCAGCAGTGCTAACCACTGAGCCACCAAACTGTATGTTAATGATTGTTGAAGTATACAGAAGAATCTAATACATAAGATTAAACATTCAATAGTACTATTAAAAGAGTTCCAACTACTTGTAATCCCTGACATACAATCACATTCAAGTGAGTTCAGAGAGAATTGTGTTAATTAACTCAATAGTTGACAATGATTGACAATATGCTGCAAGCAGGTGAGTTTCGAGTTAATGGGAACCATAACCTGAAATGTATGAGAAGTGTATCAGGAATATAGGACTTCAGTTAAGTAGAGAAGCTAGGGTTTCTCTCCTTAAATTGTGGAAGCTTCAGGAGACTTATCAGAAGTGTTCAATACCTGGACAGGCTTTCATACAGTAATAAACAGGATTTCCTTTCAATGGTATAAAGACTGCATTTTTTAAAAATTTACTTTATTCCTGTTTATGGACTAAAATGGAAAAAGGTCAGTTTAAACCAAATACTGTAGAAGGAGTTATTGCACTTTCCAAAATTAGTTTCTGGAACTCATTGTTAGTTGTGTTACAATGTAGCTTTGCAAGCAATGGGGATGAGAGATAAGACGACATGCTATGATGGTGTATATGCAAAGGGAGAATTGCCCAGCAACAGATGGCTGCTTGGTTTGTGCAATTATGACAAGTAGTGAATGCTGGAAGTCATCAGCCTGACAACAACTCTCTAATTCCTAGGCAAGTGCACAACTTGGTTGTTCATGATAGAAGAACATAAGGCTTTGGAATGCTGAAGGAGCAGGTTTTGTTTCTCTGTCTCTTTGTGGTATATATGTGAGGTATGAAGAAAGCCAACTATTTTCTCCCATTGGTTAATGTAAGCTGTTGCCTTTAACCAGTAACTAAGAATCCATAATTAATGTAACCATCACCTTGTATCTCCTGTGTAAAAGTGAAAGAGCCTGGAAAAGAAGATTAGAGAGCAGAAAGTCTTGGGAAACAAAAGAAACAACTTGTAGAAACCCTATGGAGACTGATGCTATTGAACTGTATTTTGCCAGTAGTTTTCTTTTGTTAATCTCTATCTGTCTGTATGTGTGAAGGCATTTTTAAAAAAGACGGTTAGAGTTTCAACTGAGAGAATTATATCTTTTAAGTTCATAGTCGTGTTTTCTTGCAGGTAAAACATATTTATTTGCAATAAGCTACAGATTTTGTTAAGTACTGCAACCTGGTCAATGTTTGCTGATAGCCTGATTCCAGGTAAATTGGGGACTTCCAGCACTTTGTTTAAATCTTAACTTTTATGAGTCATTAACTAGAGAACACAGTTTAAAGTGATTGGCAACAATGCTGCAGGTGAGATGAGCAGAATTTTTTTGCACAATGAATTGCTCTGACTTGGAATGCACACCCTGAATGAATATTGGAAACAGATTAATAGTATCCTTTCAAAGGGGATTGGTAAAGACTTGAAGCCATGTGTTTGCAGAGTTATGGGTAAAATGGAGGGGAGTTAGACTAATACACAGCTCTTGTAAAGAACCAACAGAGATAGACCAAGTAGCCTCTTTTTGTGGTCCGTCATTCTATAACTCTGTGAAATTGAGTATTGGCAGACACAGGTCCTAAAAGAGTCATGGAAAGGGAGGAGTGGAGAGTCATATAATTACATCAAAATAAAATTAGTGCGAGCACAATATTTTCAAAATTGATGGGGAAGTAGGATTCTCTCTAAGGGATGCCTCTAGACTAACGTATCAGGCATGTTAATCACTTACAGGTAACAGGTTCTTCTATAACGTGATGGTTATGTTCTTGTGCAACTCCACATTATTGAAAAGTCACGTTTTAGAAACAGCACTTAAAGCATTGGCACTGTAATCGTGTTACAGCCAACACACGTTTTTAAAGGTCGCACTTTAGAAACAGTGTCCCCAATTCGTCAGTCGCATTACAGTGAATTTGCATTAGCAAAACACATGTTATAGTGGAACAACCTGTATTTTGATTAGTTATAGTTGACGTGTTGCTTTCCTTGCTGCACTGCTGGTGGTTTTCCAACTGCTGCTGGGAGTTGCTCATTACTAATTGTCTCTCACCTTCACATAAGTAGGCTCATACAGTTTTCAGAGCTAGATACCTGGGAAATCATGAATCAACCATTTTTATATGCACTTTACATCTCCAAACAATGAACAACCATTTAACTTGTCAACTAATTGCCAAGAACACCAATCTGATTCTGAAAATAAGAAAAGGTTTATTTGAGTTTCATTAACAGGCTATTTACAATCTTAAAAGAGTGATTTATGAGTCAAAAAACATCAGAATTCAACAATTTATGTGAAATATGTATAATCAGCTGCTGAGTTTTCAAATCAAAAGCAAAGATAATGCATTCAGATGATAACTAAATAGCAAATTAAATTGAAGAATATGCAGAACATCTATGTTTGTAGCTTCTTTACATCATTCAGTTAATTCTAGTATTGCTTTGCATAATGATTTATTTGAATTTTGATTCTTGTTTTCCCATGAGCAAGAATAGATTATGCATCTGAATCGAAAATGAGAAAGGAGAGGATAAGAACTGCATTAATGCTTTCAACCAGTCCATTTCTCAAACGTTGTGAGTGTTGTTGGTGAGAGAGCCTGAATGCTGGTTGATAGAGTCGATAGTAAACCTGAAGCAGATTAAGCTCCTTGCCCATTACAAATGATCAGTTAATCGGAGGCTAGCAGGAAAATCCCACGTAAAGAAATACACTGCCACAGAGTTCAGTTCTTGAACTAACTCCAAGGTAACAAGTGAATTAATTGCCATCTGGCCATATCTGTTCAGCTGTGCTTTGTCTGTCTTTTATGAGTGCAAAGCCTCAGCTAATCGACCTCAAGTGAGACACTGAAACTTGGGGGAGTTACAATGTGACGCAGAAAATAAAATGACAAAATATGTACAGTTTATAAACAATTTATAATAAACATAAACAAAAGCAGACGTTGAACATTTTCCCATTCACCTTACGGGTTATCCCCCTTCCAGTAAGAAGCTTCCATGAAATGGAATGGAAATGAGGAACGTGAAGAACCCTTGCTTGACCCCAGGGTTCTCATGGGTCTGGAGTGGATCCATTGGTGAGGATCACTGCTTGCGTGCCTTCGTGCAGCAGGCAAGCAACCAAATTTAAGGAGAATGCTCCAGTTACCACAGCCCGTCTTATCTTCCTTCTTGAAAATGTTAACAATTATGCAATCCTGGAGATCTATTAGCAGATGAAGGAGGTGAGGTCATGAATATGAATCAAATTGCTTTTCCACTATAGTTTAGTGGTTCAACATGGATTTTTGCCTGTGTAGGTAGCCTTTTTGGCTCTCAGCAGCTGTTTGGCACTTTCACTCTAATATTGGACTAGCATTGAACTGAGATGGTGACAGCATGCCTGGGTCTGGTCAAGGGCACGCATATCAAGGACTGAGTTTTGGTTGGCAAGATCCTCAAATGAGCTCCTTCCAATGAGTACTGACTGCTTCTGTCCTTAATGAGCACCAATCCCCAGATATTTGGACCATAGGCAGTTTAAACGGTGCCAAAGAATCCACCTACTTCATGGCTGTCAGTAGTTGCTAGATTCCCTGCATCCTTTCCCCCACCATGACTTTTTTTGTTGGCCTTCATTTCTCTATAGATCTGTTTTATTTTCCTCCAGTTTTTGTGATGTTTCCCTTTCAGGAACATATTTTTTCTAAAGTTGAAGCTCCAAACTATCCTGCTCATTCTCATCAAACTAGCATTGATATTTCCTGGTTGAGAAACAGCCTCCATGCCAGCACTGTTTGTGATGGTTTTAAGACTTTAGAACATTGTGTGCTTCATGTTTATTAAACGTCAAACTGCATGTTGGTGGTAGCTCAGAGGAGTTTTATTTGATACCTGGAAAGAGTGAGTTTTCTTATAAGAAAAGAGTGGTCAGACTGCACTTTTCCCATTAGAGTTTAAAGACTTGACTGAAGTATATCATATCCTGAGCAGCCTTGACAAGGTGACTGTGCAAAGGATGATTCCTATTGGGATGAGTCTAGAACTAGGGGACACTGTTTCAAAAATTAGAGGTTGCCCTTTTAGGACAGGTGTTAAGAAGACTTTCTTTTTTCTCTTAGAGGACTTTGGAATTCTCTATCTCAGAAGTCGGTGGATATGGGATTATTGAATATCTTTAAGGCAGAGATAGATCCATGTTAGGCAGGGCAATGAAAAGGTCATCAGCAGGAGAAAGTGGAATTCGAAACTTAAACAGGTCACCAATGTTCTTATTGACCGGCAGAACAGGCTGGAGGGATAAATGGTCTATTTCTGCTCTTAATTGGTATGTTTACATATTTGTGGAAGTGCAAAAGTGGAGTATTGGTAACTAGATCTTCAGGATTGTCAAATAACAAACCATCAATGCTTTGTGACATAAATCCTTTTCCTTTAGGATTACGCATGATATTTTTTATATATCCTTGTACAAGGTAACAAAATTCAGAGACGCACCAGAAATTTCTGAATTTATTATTTTGAAGACAAGAAACACTGCCTTCCTTTTCTGCCATCTGCCAAAATCTGCAGTGATTTTTATGCTAAAACATACACTATAATCACTGTTCATTCATAAATATATCAAAAGATAAATTCCCAAAAAATGGTTTGAAAGAAGGTGCTCAGCAACACTTAGCAGAAAGCAAGCAAAATCATTCCATGAATAATGATTAGGATGAAGATAAGTATGCTGCCAAGAGTCAGAAAACTCAGACAAATCAAAACTGACGCTAAGTGCATTAAAAAAATGTAAATGAAATGAGGGGGTAAGCTATCCCTGCAAATTCTGAAAGGAAAACTTTTAGTGCAATTTTCTTCATTCATTAATTTCTTAGCTGAATGCTAAAAAGAATTCCATCCTAGACAAGGCATCATTTTTAACTTATAAATTGCACTTAGAAAAACCACATGCTCAACTCTAAGCAACCATTGGTGAACTAACCTTATTTATATCTCCCAATTCGAGAAAGTTTTTAGCTAGATTAAAATTATAATTAGCCCTCCATAGATGCTCTGAGATCTCCTAATTATTTTTAGCATTTTCTATATTATTTCATAATTTCAGCATCTGCGATACTTAGCATCTTGAACATGAAAAATTGCTTAACCTTTGAGGAAGTCAGAGCAAAACCCTGTCTCCATCTGAGGTTACACATGTACATTGTTCATTATAGTTGGTTGGTCATTAACCAGGTGCAGGAACTCAGCATCTTCACTGCAATCAATTTTAATGTTCATTTTGCTTTCTAAACTCAGATCAGATACTTCAACACGGACTAGGGTTTAACTTGGGACCTTCTTAGTTTGCAAGGATCAATGCAACATGAGAAATGTGTTCATAAAGTGATGTTGTATCGAGGTCAGAAACACACGAAACTGGAAACTCAAACATGGATTGTCCGGTTGATGTTTTATGCAGTAACTCAATCGATAATTTGTAGCAATAGTTTCAGTTACAATAGTCTTTCATTCTAACTAAATCCTGCTACACTGTTCAGCTTTCACATTATGAAATAGATGAAATGAGTCAAAAGCATAAACAAATATTAAAACTTATTTCATGTACATACTTATTGAAGCAGACGTCCATATCATCACAAGAATAACCAATGAGCTTTCCCTTTAGCTCAATTAGACTGTGATTATCGATTTATCTATCCAAATTATGTTGTGCTGTTCAATGTACTAAAATAACACATTTTAGTCTCTGTGAAGCCAATTCTAATTTTCAGCAAAAGATTCTTTGTACTGTGATGATTCAAAGTGCAACCTCTGGCTGTAATAAATATAAGCTGAAGAATGACATTGCTGTCAATCATCCAAGCAAGATTAGAGATTGAAATTGCATTATGTGATTGGAAGACAGAAGCATGTAACACAGAAAGATGAACCATTTGACTCATTAACTACACAGGACTAGAGTTGCTCAAACAGCATTGTTACTAAACTTAAATATCACTGCCATTGAGGACATCCGCTTTGAAGCAAAGTAAGATGGTTCAAAGTATTTTCTAAATGGTGTGAAGCTAGGTACTGTTGATGTGTTGACTTTAAGGTGCCCAAGTAATGTTCCTTCATGACCAAATGGCAACCCAAACATCCCCATACAGGCCATACGCAGGTCAGCTTCTTAAAATTAATGTGCATGTGCAGCCTAACAAAAGAAGATTTAAAGAAGCCACCTGCACACTCAAAGAAATTACAGGGAACATTGAATCAAAATACAGAACAGATTTGTGAACATAGGCAAGACATAAGTAAAAAAAACTACTGGAATGTGCCCTGTCTCGCAAGGGGACTGGAATACTAAGAATTACTAAGTTATGCCACAGCTGATCAGATCAAAATTGGAGTACTGCATTTGGTCTGGGCACCACCTCAGGAAATATATTTGTCCTCAAGGGAGTGCTTTGTTCTTTCATCGGATGATATGGAATCTAAAAGGATTATATTTAGAGAGTAAGTTGCGTAGGTGTGACATGTAATCCATTGGGGATTGAAGGTAGAGGTAATGTAATTGAAGTATTTAATGTGATTAAGGCATTTGATAATGGAGATGGAAAAAATATTCTCTGGTGAAAGAACACAGAACAGCAAGGCATAACCTTAAAATCAGTGCTCGACTTAGGGGCTATGTCAAAAAGGACTTATTCGCACAGAAATGATAATGGAATCTTCTTCCCATAAATTTGTTGAGGTCAAGTCAATTGATAGTTTCAAAGCTGAGGTTGATATAATTTGTAGGTTAAGGATATTAAAGGTTGTAGCACTAAAACATGTAAATTCATTTCGAATACACATCACTCATGCTCTGACTGAATTGTGGAAAAGGGTCAAGAGACCAAATGGTCTATTCCTGCCCCTATAATCTTTGAAAGAATCAGTTCCTTTGTGATAAGTGAGAGGGCATATTCAAACAGCTATCAAGATATAGTATAATATGTAACATTTTTATATATAATATACAGTGCAAATGAAACTACTGCAATGGTTAATTCTTATCAGTAAGCATAATTGTAAGTCTCATACAATTTGTTCATAATTCACTACTCACAATTCGTAATTAATCTTATGTTCGGTTATAAAATATTGTGGATAGAATTCATAAAAAGATAAATTAAATGAGGGGCATGGATAGGATAAATAGACAAAGTGGGGGAGCCCAGAACTAGAGGGCATAGGTTTAGAATGAGAGGGGAAAGATACAAAAGGGACCTAAGGGGCAACTTTTTCACGCAGAGAGTGATATGTATATGGAATGAGCTGCCAGAGGAAGTGGTGGAGGCTGGTACAATTGCAACATTTAAAAGGCATTTGGATGGGTATATGAATAGGAAGGGTTTGGAGGCATATGGGCTGGGTGCTGGCAGGTGGGATTAGATTGGGTTGGGATATCTGGTCGGCATGGACGGGTTGGACCGAAGGGTCTGTTTCCATGCTATACATCTCCATGACTCTATGACTCTTAAGTCACATTTAAAATGACACACCATCCAAGTATGCTTCAGAGAAAAAGAGGGAAAATTGAACATAATCCTGTGGAATTAACAATGTAGATTATGCAGCACCAAGAGAAAAAAGGGACAGGTTTAGGGAGAGAATTTTAGAGAGTAGAGCCATAATAGTCAACAGCCTGATCAATAATAATGAAACAAAGTGAATAGGGATCCCAAGCAGCATGGTGAGTGTTCACTGGAATGCACAGCTGGAATAAATGACAGAACAGGGAAGGAATGGAGTATTGAAGGGAGTTGATGAAAAAGTCAAAAATCTTCGAATTGATGCACAGGGCAAAGGGGAAGCAATGAGGTCAATTCGAATGATATGATTGAAGAATGCAACGTTGTACAGGATAGAGAATAAATAGCAGAGTTATGAATACCATTAGTGGGGGGTTTGTAGGGTAGTTAATATAGCTTCAGATTCATAATGCTGACAAATAAGAGAGCTCAGTTGATAGTACAGTACACAGAGATGTTTTTTTGGTAAGGGCTGTAGAGGAGATTGTAATTGGCAATATTACAGAAATAAAAAGTAAACGGTTTTGCTGATTGACTGGATGCAAATTGTAAAAATCCTCAGATTATGCACTGTCACCAGAGAAGTGATAGGCTTGTGGTATTTCCACTTGAGCAGTAATCCGGAGACCCAAGGTAAGTGTCTTGGGACCGGGTTCAAAATCAGTAAAAATTTGGAATTAAAGTCCAATGATGACCATTGTCAACTATTACAAACATCCATCTGTTTCACTAATGTGCTTTAGGGAAGGAAACTGCCACCTGTCTTATTAGTGTCTCCAAAACTACAGCAATGTCATTGACTCTTATGTGCCCTCTGAAATGGAGCAGCAAACTAGTCAGTTGTATCAAATGCTTTCAAATGGACTGTTGAGGCTCAAGACCTCAGCTCACCAGCTCCTCAAGAGAAGTTAAGAATGGGCAATAAATACAGGCCAGCAATCCTCTCATCCCATGAGTGAATAAAAATCTGGTTTGGACTGAGCAAGTACCTGGAAAGGAAGATTGAATCACTGACAGGGTAAAGCTTCTGCTAAGAAGCAAAGAGGACAACCTGATTCTTGCAAGGAAGTTGGAGGAAGCCCAGACTCATCCTTAAAAGAGTTTTTCTAAGGAGAGCAGTCATGAAATTGAGGCTTGCAGATAGAGGCAAGTAATGATAAATTAATTACACCATGCAGTTTGAGATGAAATGTAAGAAACCATTAACTTTAAAGCTATGAACATTAATGATTAATGATTAGCAGCTCACCCTCAACAGTAACTATTCTTCTTCTTGAAAAATAGATTATCACTTTCAAGAGCAAACACTAAAGACTAGAAATATATTTATTCATTTAAGGGTTAATATTTTTTGCAAGATCTGTTTTTTCATGCTTTCTGGTAACGGGATCACATGAGAAATATAATGCAACACTGGAAGGAAGGTCTCTTCATGTAGCTACTGCATGAAGATATAATACCTGCAAAGTGCTTCAATTGTTCTTTGTGTCACGTAGCTGTCAAAATGTCATCCAGTTAAAACCAATAACATTTGGGATTTGGGTTCACACAATGGACTGTGGGAATGATCTCATTTCGCAAAGAACTGTAGAAAAACATCAACTTCTTCAAAGTTGTTGATCTTATTTTCATAATGTTTCCCAAAAATAATTTCTCTAATAGAATGTAAATCCATTCTGGCTAAAGATAGAAATTAATTCCTAAGAAATAAACTGCATTCTAAAGCAAAGCAAAAACTGTGGATGATGAAAATTTGAACTAAAAGCAGGAACTGATTTTAGGATCAAACCAAATCATTGGATCTTTGGTTACCTCCATAGATGCTGTACAATCTATTGAGTATATGCAATTTTTTATGATTGTTTCTGCAAAGCCATGGCCCCAGTCAAGAAACACAATTGTGTTTTTAGAGATTAACAACGTGATTTTATACAGATTCACAAAAGCAATGGGGACAGAGCAGAAGGTTGACTTTGTGATCTTTGCAGCATGACTTTCATAAACACCAAACCGTGCATTTCCCACTACTCGAAGATATTTAAAGGGTTACCAACCATAGTTAGACATAGCAATATTTCAAGTAAGGTACTTCAGTAATTCACTGCTGACCAAAGCAAGCAGAGAGGAGAGGGCAAATAATTTTTTTTTTGGGAAGTTACACCATTTCTAGAAAGAATCCGCTTATCTTTAATTGGTGAATGTTCTACACCAGTGTGCATTTTTGATTGAGATGTAGGTCTGATGTTAAGAAGCCAGCATTTTCTGACTTCTGAGAAATTGTGCTTTGGGAACAAGTCCAAGACATTTTGATGTAGAAACTTGTTAATATATGCAAAACTTATGAGAAACATTAAGGGAAACAGAATTTCTGTCTTTATGTCCAGAAACCAGAGTATTTTGTTTGTGTATTGTGTGAAAACATATAACATTGACCTGTATGAAGCATCAATTACTCATTTCAGATATGATTAGATTAGATTCCCTACAGTGTGGAAACAGGCCCTTCAGCCCAATCAGTTCACACCAACCCTCCGAAGAGTAACCCACACAGACCCATTCCCTCTGACTAATGCACCTAGCATTATGGGTAATTTAGCATGGCCAATTCACCTGACTTGCACATCTTTGGAAGGAAACTGGAGCAAACCCGAACAGACACGGGGAAGAATGTGCAAACTCCACGCAGACAGTTGCTCAAGGCTGGAATTGAACCTGGGACCCCAGTGCTGTGAGGCAGCAGTGCTAACCACTGATCCACCGTGCCGCCCTTAAGGGAAAAGGTAGAGATATGGTTGGTGACATCTTCTTATAGAGCCCCAGATTCTGCAAAAAGTGATTAAACTAAAATCCATGAAAGAGTTGAGGCAATAACAAAGAAGATCTTTGGCATTCCAAAACAATGGCAGAATCTTCCATGACAAAGTCTAAATAAAACACCAAACATATGAAAGGTCAGCCTTTCTGCTCAGCGTGTGATCATGCACAATCACACAGTTATCAGTTTAGTGCTTATGCATATGAGCTGTTGAATGACTACAAAGGCAAATCTTATGAGGCAGGCTGTTATTCTGCCCAGCAAGAATTACCGTGCTTAAAGGTTCAGGTGCTGTACTTCAAGGCCAACCCCAGAAAATCTAGAAAGCCCTTCCCTGACTGAAAGCTTGCAGCATCACTGAGGTTGTACCACTCATCAAGAAGCCAAACGTCACCACATTCCCCCTACACCCCTCCCCCCAGACAACAACCCTCCCCCAGACAGCGGGAAGAAGCTACATCCATTGTCTTGGACACTTGAAGGATTGTTGCAGCCCAGGCACCTGCTGACCTCCATTCAGATGATTTGCCAGTGCACTTGGCCAAAGTGACACATTGAGGATATAGAGGCAGGCAGGAGAATATTAGACAGAGGCACCAGCAGCCATCAGCAAACTAGAGAGAAACATGGAGGAAAACAATCAAGTTCTCTCTACTGAAATGGTACAGTATGCTAGCACTTGGAGATCCAGGTCCAGCAAAGCAACCAGTGGTTACCCAATATGCACTGGGAACCTGCACTCCAACATTGTAGACACCTCGGTCTCTCTCCAGCTGTCCCTTCTCCTTAAGGAGTCAGGGATGTGCCAACCACAGGTAGGCATCATAAAGTTTCATCTCAGAATACCACACTGGTACCTAACCCCACTCTCTGCCTTCCAGTGATGCCATCACCTCCAGCAGGTCACGCTGAAAAGGATACACATGCATTTATGCAAAAGGCCTGAGCAGGTCAGAACCTTCAAGGTGCCAACTCCCACAATATGTCAGGCAAGCCCGGAGCAAGCAGGCTGGCTCCACTTCACCTTAGGGCTGCACCAAGACATGGACACCTCAATTAAAAGATATTTGAGGGTACGTGGGTGACATAAGTGTTCATTCAATGTACTGGATCTTCACTACTGAAAATAATTCTTCACCTGCATTGCATGGGAGTTCGCTGTGGTCTCTTTGTGTTGCTATCATTTGGCTGGCTGAAGTGGGAGGAGTGAGGCATCCTGCTGCATCAGACGTGGTCCTGATTTCATACACAGTGGTAGATGAGGATTGAGGAAAATAGGCCTAGATTTTCCACATGACCACCATCGAGTCAGAATCAATCTATATGAATAATTTTTAAATGTGGCCAAGCTCCAGACAGTGCAAAGAGCAAGATATTTCCACCACCGGGGATCTCTGTGTATCTGTGCAAATCATGCCCAGAATAAAATATGGGCAATAGACTACTGAGATGTGACAGACTGTTCTCTCATCAGAATGGACAGGTTTGGAATTGTCCTGCCCTTAGGCTGGTTTTTGCATAGTCACTAGGAAGTTCAGCTTATGTAACAGTGGAGTCAAGGAACAGAAAGTTCTCTAGGATTGTCAGGATAGCCGGGGAACAAGGCAACTAGTCACATCAGCCAGATATAGGAGAGTCTTTCCAAGGTTAGCCTTGATGTGACTCATGTTTACACGTCCAATACTCCTTTGAAAGTCATTAGCAAGGCATATTTGGCATATGGAGCATGTGGCATAGTGACTTGTGAGAAGCTAAATCAAAGTGAGGCTGCACGTGACATCTAAGCTGATGGGCATATGAGCTTCTTTGAGGACTGCTCAGGGCAGCTTTGGAATGCCAGAAATTGCCCAAGTGCCCCACAGTAGTTTAAAGAATGCATAGATGCCTGAGATGCCAGTCCATTCCAGGATATTCAGTAAGTGAGGAGTTCTTACAGTGACGGCAAGGTGGTAGAATCAGTCTAGCATCGGACAGGAGTAGCTCCATAGATACTTAGTAAGTAGGTTAGTGAGGCAAATTTTTATTGTTATGATGAGAAATCTCACTAGGCCTCACATGGAGAAACTCACAGTGAAATTTGACAAAATTAACATTTAGCTAAAATATCTTAAGATTTGGCTCAAATAGTTTGCAGAGGATGTGGTTAGGGTAAGTGATTGGGCAAAAACTTAGCAGTTGGAGTATAATGTGGAAAATGTGAGGTTATGCACTTTAACAGGAAGAAAAAAAGGAGCCAAATATTCTTTAAATGAAGAAAGATTACAGAAGGATGTTGGGGTTCTTGTGCATAAACCTCAAAAACCTAGCATGCAAATTCAGCAGCTAATAGAGAAAGTGTTGGCCAATATTTCAAAGGGAATGGAATATTAAAATAGAAAAGTCTTGTTAAAACTATACAATATCTAGTTAGACCACACCTAGAATATAGTGAACAGTTTTGGTCGTGTAATCTAAGGAAAGCTATATTGGCTTAAGAACCAGTCTACAGATGCCTTATTAGTCATCTGGGCATAGAAAGATATTCTTAAGAGGAGTTGTTGACTTTGTTGAGCCTGTATTAGTTGACTTTAAGAAGAATTAGAGGCAGTTTTATGAAAATAATTTAAGGTGTTTAGGGGGCTTGACAGGGTAGATGTTGAGAATTTTTTTTCCCCTTGTGGGAGAATCTAATAACAGAGGGCATAAGCTCAGAGTGCAGGATCGCCTGTTTAAGATTCAGATGAGAAAAAATATCTTCTCTCAGGGGTTTATGAATCTATGGAATCCTTCACCATGGAGCAGGGAGATGTGGGGGTAGTAGGAGGAGTCGAGGCTAGGTCGTTAAATATATTCTGCAATAACAGATTTTCAATCAGTAAGGCTATCAAGGGTTATGTGATAAAACAGAAATGTGACCATATATTGTTTTTTTTTCACATCAGCCATGATCCTTTCCAATGGCAGAGCTGACGTGATGGGCTGAATGGTCTCCTTCTACTCTTATGGTTTTGTGCACTTTGAATACAACCTCAAGGTCTTTTCCCTCCCTGAGATGTTCAAGAAAGACATGGTGGCATAGCGGTTAGCACAGCTGCCTCACAGCACCAGGGTCATAGGTTTGCACCCAGCCTTGGGCGACTGTCTGTGTGGAGTTTGCACATTCTCCCTGTGTCTGTGTGGGTTTGCTCCGGTTTCCTCCCACAGTCCAAACATGTACAGGTCAGGTGAATTGGCCATTCTAAATTACCCATAGTGTTAGGTGCATTAGTCAGAGGGAAATGGGTCTGGGTGGGTCACTCTTCAGTGTGGACTTGTTGGGCTGAAGGGCCTGTTTTCACACTGCAGGGAATCTAATTTAATCAAAGATGATTAATGATTGGATGAGTTGCACTTGACAATCACCAAAAGGGTCTAAAGTGTTCCTGTGATGGATTGGGTAGGTTTCTACAAGATCAATATCTTGTCTTGTTGTAGCTCACTGCGCCTGCAGAGCTTTATATTCTCAAAACTCCTGGGACAACTGGGCCTCTAGGGAGGCAATCACAGCTCATTTGAAGAATCCTATTTATCAACTCAGCGATGTTTCACACTGTATTGGAAAACTTATTAGTTTAACAATCTTCTTTGATCATTCTGTCCATTTGTCCTCCCATGCATAAATTAGAATTGCTTTAATCCAGTACACATAAGTTGATAACACTTCAGCACCTGTGCCATTTTTTTCTCTATTGATACGAGTGCATGATGAAATTATACTTTATCCTTCATTGCTATCAGGTCCAGTGTGATCATTAGTGAATTGCATGCTCCAGTGATATATTACAAATTATCTTTCTGTGGACTCCTCAAACTGTATGACTTCAAGGTCATGTGTGGCACATTAAAGGTGGATTAGGGCTGCTTCCTCATCAAACAGAGATGACTTATGGTGACTTAACCTGAGCATCACTGTACCTCAGGCAAGGGGTGAGGTTCAGAAGGTGGTGTAGTGATTGCAATAAGGTTAGCCAGGTAGACCTTGTAAAAAATGAGTTCTCTGATTGAGGCAGTTAATTTGGCCCAATCAGGGAGCCCTGGTTGACAGATATAAACCGGCGTGACAGAGGTTTTGTTCACTCTGAAAAGGCTGGATCAGTGTCAAGGACTCTCCATGTGTGAATAAAGGGTAACTTGTTATTAGGATACCAGTCTCTGTAGAGTTATTTCAAGTGAGACCTTCACCTCAGCTGGCACAGGAATTGAACCCATAGAGTTGGCGTCATTCTGCATTGTAAACCAGCCATCCTGCCACCTGAGCTAATCAACCCCCATATTATTCAAATTCTGAAAGAAGAATTTCATTGTTCAGATTGCTTATAGGCATAAGGTGAAATTAATAGCTCAAGTAACCACATGGAGACATGAATACGCATCGCCATTTCACAGGAAGGAACAGCGAAGAAGAGAGTGAGGTAACTGAAATTAGGTTGAATTTTGAACTGTGATTCTCTTCAAAATGAGGAAATTCATGTTACCAAATTCACCACTACATTCCCATCCTGATCGTAAGTTTACAGTCCCACTCCAAATGTGCTCGCGGACAGGAGCAGTAACAAGGAGGCAGCAATTGCTGCTGGTATGACAATCATCTGAGACCTAGGATCACTGCTGGATCACAGGCCACAGGTGAGTGATATAGGAGGAGGGAATGGGGTTCATTGGAGAAAGGATATGAGAGGGATTGGCAACAAGGACAGGGCTGTCTCTCAACAAATCCCCTTTTCTAATGACACTGTTTGACTTTGAATGAAGGAATCCACCACTGGGTTAATAACCAGGGTAGATGTTCATTCAGCACCTTTCTGTTACATGTCCTCAGCAACCCTTACTCACTCGGGGTTGGAACCAAGTAACGACACCAGGTGTAAAATTCAGATGCTTATGTCTACATTAAATTCCTGTCCATTAGCTCATCAGCAACAATGAAGGTGAATCTTAAATATGCATTATAATGAAATGAGGGAAAGGAAAAGTGAATACATGCATTTATTTAATGAACCATATATCTCGAAATACTTTCTGTTCAGTAAGTTATGAAATGCAGTTATTATTAAGAAGACAGAATCTAGCTCCGTTTTACACACAGCAAAATCCTGTAAACGCAGTAAGATAAATGACCAGTTGTTTGTCATCAGCCTGATTTAGTTCCATTTTAGCTAGCAAAGAAGAAATCTCATTAAGATGAAAGCAATCTACTAATGCACCGTCGGACATAATAATATAAGCTATAGCATTGCTCATGATATGTCTGTCACACTTTTTTTTACTGTGCTGCTGATGGTATTCTTTATCAATTCCAAGGTGAGCTGAAATCATTCTATTTAAGCCAAATATGTCATACATAGTGTTGGGCTATATGCTCTCCCGACTGGCAGATTTGAAGGTAGGGGCCATGTAAAATCAGTGAGTAGTTTTCCTGGCACTACACCCATGGCCCAACCTGTTTGAATATTTATGTATGGGGGAGGGTAACAGAGTAATGGGTATTTAGGGGCCTGACTGGTTTCTTCACTGATATTTTACCCATGGCAGGGGGAGACTTAGGCCATGCAGGAAGCTTGGCAGAATTGATTATGAGGGCTTTTGTCAGACTTGTTTGCAGGGGAATCTTCCTGCTAAAAGGGGTAAGGGGATCATTGGAAACACCAGCCCCCTCCACTCCTGGTCATTCTCCCCAATTAACGTTCTTCTGGGCTCTTGAACAAGGGTTCTTACTCCCCTCACCCCTCTTGATGAGACTCAACCCCCCCCATTGACAGTTCCTGGGCTGGTCAGCATATTGAGACTAACCATTGTCTCATTAAGAAAGGGGTAGGTCTCACCTTAAACTCATTAACAGTGTTCCTTGCAGGGCTGCCACCAGAATCATTGTTCCCAGCCAGCCTGCTCCTCCGCACCCAACCATTTAGGTGGAAAGGAAATAGAGATCACATGAAAAATCTATAAAATCCAACAAATGGTGATGAACTCAAGAAACAAGAGTAAATTCCTTGACCATTGTCAATGCTCGAAAGCATTCCAAAGTATCCTCTGACAAAGGTACCAGAGTATTATTGTGCTTATTTTGGTATTTTTCCACTAAGCTTTGGAATTAGTTCAGATATCAGAATTGACCAAATATTGATACCACTTTACCATTTTCAGGAAGAGAATTCCCAGATAGCATATATGAAAGCTTTGACAATTTGTGGACAGTTTGTGGACAGCTTGATGCTCTGAGATCTTGAGACTTGTATCTGAAGAATCATACAGGTTCACAGCACAAAGAGGAATTTAGGGCCAGCATATCTGAGCTTACTTTTTTCACAGTGCAATGCAACATTAATCCTATTACTTGCAATTTCCTTTGCTAAGAAATAGAATAAAATGGAATTATAGAATAGTCACAACAATAGACAAGGATCATTCAGCTGGTTCATTCTGTGCAGGATCTTTGCAACTGCCATTCACCTCCCATTTTCCCCCTTAACCCTTCAAATACTGTACTGAATGTTCTCTTAAAAGATACAAAGGCCTGTTTCTCAATCACTTCCTGTGATAAATGTTGTATGCATAGCCACCATCTGTGTATGATATCAAATATGACCTTAAATGATGACCCATTTGTGACTTATGATGAATTATTTTCATGCAATTAAAGGCGGCACAGTAAGAGAGACAGAGTGGGAATGGATGGGTGAAAAAAAGGGACAAAATGGGTAAGAGAAACGGCAAGTAGTGAGAGAGACAGAGAGACAGTGAGACAAAGACTGAGAGAGCCCAGAAGGAAATTCCAATAAAACTAACAATGTAATATTTTGGTCCAACTCATCTTGTATTACTCAAAATGAAGATCCAGTACAACCAGTGTGTTCATTTCTAAATCTTTTTCTTAACACTTTCTTACCTCTGGGAGAGAAAGTTTGGGAGATAGGGAAGGGAGGTGTCTGAGAGAGGGAGAGAAAGAGGAAAGAGGTTTGAGAGAGAGAAGGAAATAGAGTGAAAGAAAGAGACAGAGAAGGGGTAAGACAGAGAGGGAAAGGAGTAAGAAAGGGAAGGGGGAAGAAGAGACAAAGAAAGGTGAGAGAGGTGGAAATCACACGGAGTGTGTGAAAGAGATGATGACGGAGGAAAGTGTGATGGAGGGAGGGAGATTAATTGAGGGAGTGCAATGGAGGAAAAGTGAGAGCAGATGAGGAAAGGAAAATGAGTGATGGGGAGAATGTCTATGACAGGGAGAGAGTATGAGAGTGAGAGAGTGAATATTTGAGTGATGATGAGGGAGAGTGACAGAGAGAGTGAATTACAGCATAGGAGAGTGTAATTGGGTAGATGGAATGTAAGTGAACGGGGGAGGGTGGGAGTGAAGTAAAGGGAAGTAAGTGAAACCTAAGGCAGAAAATGAGAGTTAGGGACAGAAAGGAGAAAATATGTGAACCCTGAGACAAAACATGAGCTGGATTTATACCCATCCTTCTCCTCTCTCCTATCTATAAAGCAGGGTCAGAGAAGAGAAAAACTGAGGATGAAAGACAAACTGTCTCCATCCCTCACTTTTGTACAAAGTCGACTGATGCTAGCTTGATGTGTGTGCCACAAAAGTGAAAGAAAATGAAGTGTTAGCTAAACTCGACTCTTTAACTCAGTCTGACCTCCCCTCCCCTGGTGATCAGGACTTGGACCCTAGTGTGACTCTGTCTAGCTTTGTGTCTTAACCAAAAGGTCAAGCAAGGATATATTAGTCAGCTCTGCTGTTTGGCATTTTTAATGGGAATTTAAATTAACTAGGCGTTTATTTCAATCATTGATTTATTGCTATAGGACTCGTTTTCCTAAAACAATGTTTACTGTTGTGCCGGAACTTATCTTTCTGAGATTTGCTCACCAGCCCTGCAAGAGAGACAAAAATTGAAATGTGGCCCCAGGTGAAACCCAACCTTGGTACAGCTGAATGTTTGAGAAATTAAAGAAGAATCAATAGTACACTGAGAATTGAACAATGCAACAAAATCCAATGCTGGAGACCAGCATCTGCATCCCAAAGAAGGCAGATTCCCTCTAGTGTGGAAACAGGCCTTTCGGCCCAACAAGCCTACACCGAAGCTCTGAAGAGTAACCCACCCAGGCCCATTTCCCTCTGACTAATGCACCTAACACTATAGGCAATTTAGCATAGCCCAATTCACCTGACCGGTACATCTTTGGACTGTAGGAGGAAACCGGAGCACCCGGAGGAAACCCACACAGACACAGGGAAAATGTGCAAACTCCACACAGACAGTTGCCTGAAGCTAGAATCTAACACAGGTCCCTGGAGCTGTGAGGCAACAGTGCTAACCACTGAGCCATGGGTCAGACCATTTCTCAGCTATGTAAATAAGGGTATAAGAGCCTATTTTCAGCCACCTCACCAAAGATTGACTCACAACAAATCTTCCAACTTTGTGTTCTTCTGTGGATTTTGATGCCCAAGCAGTCGTCATCAATGAAAAAATAATCTGTTTTAAAATGAATTTTACAAATCATATGGATGGAGCCAATATAAGCAGGAGAGCCCATCCCAACAATATGTAACCAGCATGGGGTTTTGCCCACTACCATATGTTGTGATAATTTATATGTGAAGGACAGCCACCATGATGAAACAGGGAGGAATTTCTGACAATCCCATGTACCCAAATATCTAAGGGTAAGCTGTTCCAGATTCTGATAAACAGAATTCAGTGACATTTTGCAAATAAAATCAACTCAATTTTCCAGAAAACACTTCCTACACCAATGTTCAGTTTGACATTCAGCATTTTTCTTGTTCAGGAATATATCATCAACTGAAACCAAAACATACACTGATTCTCCAAATCCTGCCATCAATAATCAAGTAGTTGAAGCACAAGTTACTGTGCATTTCCACCATTGATCATTGTGCTGTGAAAGAAAATATTCTGCAAGCAAATGTTATTTGATTAAAGGCAACATCACGTTGAATTCTTCCACAAACAAATTAATGCATTTTATTTCAATGCAATTTTTTATTTTGTGTGATTGATTCATCTGAATGTTGGTACAAGACATATCTAAAACTCCCATATTGGAAATCCCAGAAGCTAAAAACCCTTTTCAGAATCAACAGTGACCAACTTAGGGTCTTCCATGAGTTTTTCCCATACACGACGAGAAATGCTTTAATCAGAGTAGGCATTACCCTACAGGATGCTTTGATGCACCTATCTCAGCATCAAGTTTGTATAGTGAACAAAAGGCTTGTGCCATATTTATGAGATTGCTGATAGATCAATCTGCTAGAGTGTGGAACCGCAAGAATTCTAAGATGTATATCGACCAGTGAATGTAGGTTGTCATAAGGAGGGATTGAAGGAGCCAATGTGAGAGAGAGAAAGGAAGTGAAGAATTCAATGCATAAGCAGAAATCTATGAGAGAGTGGCAGGAGTCTATGTTAGGAAGGGAATGAATCTGTGAAAAAGGGAGAGTATGGGTCCGTGAGGAAGGGTCAAAGTAAGGGTATGTGTCTGAATGTGTTAGTCTGTGAGGGAGGGAGTGTGTTTGTGAAGGAGTGTGCTAAGGAGTGAGAAAGAGAGTGTGCGTGATTCTGAGGCTTAGAGTAAGCTAGACACATACAATGTTACCCATCTCCTCTTTCACTCACGCTGAACATCTAATCCACAAAGCAGGCTGGGAGAGGAAGAAAACCCAGGCTGAAAGGCAACCTGCTTCCGATCTTCATTTTTCTGTGAATTCTACCAAGCCAGCTTGAAGTCTACTCACCAAAGCTAAATGTAAATCCAGCAATAATTAAGCTCAAAACCTCAGCCCAACCTTGGATCTCTCCCCTTCCTTGGTAAAAAGAACTTGACGCGAGTCAGTCTCTCTCAAGCTAGCTTCTCAAGCAAAAAGGCAAAAATAATTTTAGTAGTTGGTTCTGCTGTTTAGCACTTCTTTTAATGCTCATTTCATTAATTATTCTTTTTTTGATTAAAAAAGTCAATATAATATTTTATCAAACCTCATCATTCCAAATTTTGACCATCAACTCCTTGAAAGAGAAATGGTGGCCCCTCATGTGGAAGTTTGGACTGCTCTAGAAGGATTTCTCACTCCAGAAATGTCCATTAGGTATTGATGGTGGCATTTTCCATAAGGCCATGTCTACCAGACTGTTTCGAGACCAGTCTGACAATTTAGGCTGAGGATATTGTCTTTTGCTAAATGCCTCTACTTCTGAAAAAAAAACAAAGCAATTCAATGGTTCTATACTTTGAGTAGTTTCCTGCGCCTGTCACTTGGTTTTAGGTAAGAAGCACCTCCATAACTCTGGAAAGAACTCGAGAACAAAAACTTCCCTTTGGAAACATTCCAATTCATATGGATTTTTTTTTACAAATTCTTTTATGGGATTTGAGCGTTTATTGACACTTCCTAATTGTCCTTCTGGTGTTGAGTCATTTTCTTGAATTTCTGCAGTGCATTTGATGCAAGTACACCCACAATGTTGTTAGTAAGGGAGTTCCAGAATTTCCACAACAGTGAAGGAACAGTGATACACGACTGAATTTTACTAGAGATTGGCTAAGTGTCAATTTCAAGGAAATTAAAGGTTTCTCTTCGTGAGCCCTAGCAAGTTTTTTTCACATTATTCTCTGCACCATTAGCCTATGCACCATGCCTCTATGTCATCCCACATGGTATTTTCTCTCTCTATATAGGCCACTGGCAGGAACGCCTGGAACATCCAGCATTGGTGCCATTTGTAAAGCCTAGCCATGCATCCAGTCAAGTACTGGCATTTTGTGGAAAAGGAGCCAAAAAGAAACAAGGGGACATAGGTGACACAGCTGACGCTTCATTGCAGAAACAAGTGCACATTTATAAATATATTGTTATTCAAGAACCAAGCTATGCAGGCTACCCATCTTAGAACCCTGTGTAAAGTAAGTGCTACTCTTTCCCAATGCCAGTGTAACGTAACATCTTCTCATTGTTCAGTTTGGGATCATCACATACAGGAAAGCCTTCAAATAGTTGGAAATTTTCATTTTATTTGGCACAGCAAAAGCGAAGATATAGTAAACGAACATGGGCTACATTTTTGGGAGGAACAGATAGGGACTCATAGTCAGTCAATGAGTGATAAGTGCACCCAGCTCATGGCTCAGGTCTGAAAAAGAGTGGGACCAGATTCGGAACATTAACTTGGTTTCTCTCTCCACAGAAGTTACCATACCTACTGAGTTTCTTCAGCATTCTCTGTGCTTGTTTCAGACTGAAGAACGGGCAGTTAATTAGTTGGCAAGTGGAAGTCAATGAGAAATATGCTGCTAATTGGTTAGCAAGTGGGATGGGATGGGGATGGGAACCTGAGGTGCAGTTCCAGTGCACAGGACGATGAGAGTAGGGTGGACAGGAACAGGATTTCACGGTCACAGGAACGCGCTGGCAGACAGCAAGCTGGTTTGAAGTGTGTCTACTTCAACACCAGAAGTATCCCAAGTAAGGTAGGTGAGCTTGCAGCATGGATAGGTACCTGGGACTTCAGTGCTGTGGCCATTTCGGACACATAGAGTAGAGTGAGGAATGGATGTTGCAGGTTTCAAGGTTTAGATCTTTCATTAATAACAGGCAAGGTGGTAAAAGAGGGGGAGGTGTGGCCTTGTTAGTCAAGGACAGTATAACGTTGGCTGAAAAAACTTTTGACAAGGACTCATCTACTGAGGTAGTGTGGGCTGAGATTAGAAACAGGAGAGGAGAGGTCACACTGCTTGGAGTTCTTTATAGGCCTCTGCAGAGTTCCAGGGAGGTGAAGGAGAGGATTGGCAAAATTATTCTGGGTGGGAGTGAAAGGAACAGGGTGGTTATTATGAGGGACTTTAACTTCCGCAACATTGACTAGAAATGCTATAACTCTAGTACGTTGGATGGATCAATTTTTGTTCAATGTGTACAGGAGGGTTTCCTGACACAGTATGTCAAAAGGCCGACTGGAGGGGAGGCCACACTGGATCTGGTGCTTGGTAATGAACCAGGCCAGGTGCTTGGTAGGTGAGCACTTTGGAAAGAGTGACCATAATTCAGTTACATTTAGTTTAGCGATGGAAAGGGATAGGTACATGATACAGGTCAAGAGTTATCGATGGGGCAAGGGCAATTATAATGCAATTAGGCAAGAATTAGGATGCGTAGAATGGGGTAGCAAAATGCAGGGAATACAGATGATGGAAATGTGGAGCTGGTTTAAGGAACAGATATTGCGTGTCCTTGATAGGTATATCCCTGTCAGGCAGGGAGGAAGTGATAAGATAAGCGAACAGTAGTTTACTACAGAAACTGCATCTCTTGTTAAGTAGAAGAAGGAGGCTTGTGTGTCGATGTGACAAGATGATTCAGAAGAGGCGATGGAGTTACACATCAGCTAGGAAGGATTTAAAGAGAGAGTTAAGAAGAGCAAACAGAGGATACTAGCAGTCTTTAGCAAATTGAATAAAGGAGAACTCTAAAGCTTTCTATAGGTATGTGAGGAATAAAAGGATGACTAAGGTAGGAATAGGGGTAGTCAAAGACAGAAGTGGGAAGTTGAGTGTGGACCCTGTGAGGATCAGAGAGGTACTAAACGAACATTTCTCATTGGTTTTCACTCAGTAAAAGGAGAATATTGTAGAGGAGAAGAATGAGATACAAGATATTAGACTAGAAAGGATTGAGGTTAGTTACGAAGAGGTGTTATCAATTCTAGAAGGAGTGAAAGTAGACAAATCCCCTGGGCCGAATGGGATTTATCCAAGGATTCTCTGGGAAGCTAGGGAGGAGATAGCAGAGCCTTTGGCTTTGATATTTGAGTCGTCATTGTCTACAGGTTTACTATCAGAGGACTGGAGGATTGCAAATGTTGTGTCCATTTTCAAGAAGGGCAGTAGAGATGACCCAGGTAATTATAGTCCGTGTACATAGATCTCTGAAAGTTGCAACCCAGGTTAATAGTGCTGCTAAGAAGGCATACGGTGTGTTAGGTTTCATTGGTAGAGAGATTGAGTTCCGGAGCCGCAATATCATGCTGCCACTATACAAAATGCTAATGCGGCCGTGTACAGCTCTGGTCGCCAAGGATGTGGAAGCATTGGAAAAGGGGCAGAGGAGATTTACCAGGATGTTGCCTGGTCTGGAGAGAAGGTCTTATGAGGAAAGGCTGAGAGACATTTGTCGGTTCTCATTGGAAAGAAGAAGGCTAAGAGGGGATATGATAGAAACATACAAGATGATCAGAGGATTTGATAGAGTAGACAGTGAAAGTATTTTTCCTAGGATGATGATATCAGCTTGTATGAGGGGGCACAACTACAAATTGAGAGGTGATAAATTTAAGACTGATGTCAGAGGCAGGTTCTTTACTCAAAGAGTGGTAAGGGGGTGGAATGCCCTACCTGCCAATGTAGTTAACTCAACCACATTAGGGAGATTTAAGCAATCCTTGGGTAAGCGCATGGATGATGATGATGGGATAATGTAGAGGGACGAGCTGAGAATAGTTCACAGGTCAGCGCAACATCAAGGGCCGAAAGGCCTGTTCTGCACTGTATCGTTCTATGTTCTAAGTGGAAACCACGGTTTCATCACATTGACTGGCATGCACGCAATCTGTGCACAACTCGCAGATTAGAGGGACCAGTGTTCTCCAAGCTTTTGCTTAAATTCCAAAAAAGGTTACTTGACTTTGGTTGATTGTTTGAATGTTACTAATCAGCAATGTGACATGAATTTGAATGTTGGTGGCATACAAGATACATAAGTTTATATCCAAACAACAGGTGGATGGCATCAAACAACAAATCCCTTTGACAGTTCACAAAAGTGAGAACGCAAACTATCCTCAAACCCTATAGTTGCACATCTCGAAACATTGTGTCCAACATTAGATGCCATTCTGCAATTTGACAGCACTTACTGAACAATCCTGAACATGCTCAGGATTAATTGAACAACAATTTAAACCATGTTCACAATGTGGCTCTAACTGTGACTTGTCAGCACCTACATACATTCATATGTATAGTCCAGTCCTCTGCAAACAGAAGGATTGTGCGCAGGCATTACACCTTTTTCCTTGAACTATTGTTCCCTAGTTCTTTTCCAACCAGACTTGACTTGTCTGTATTGAATTTAAATCTAACCTTGGGTAACTTCCCTGGTACATTCTCCATAGCAAAGCCTTGGCTAAATAAAGAACAGTTGACAACCAATTAGCAGCTTTTCTCCATAAAGTATATGCGCATTACAGTAAAATCAAAACTCTCAAATTAAGCCGAGCTTTGCAATAGCCAAGGAAACTCCTCAGAAATTTGACTTTTTCTATTCATTCACAGGCATGGGAATCCCTAATTAAAAGTCAATTTAACACTTAAATGTCAATACTTCTGGAGTTTAGGGGCATTTAAACAGTCCTTGGATAAGCATATGGATGATGATGGGATAGTGTAGGGTGATGGGCTTAGATTAGTTCATAGGTCGGCGTAACATCGAGGGCCAAAGGGCCTATTCTACACTGTATTGTTCTATGTGCTATGTTAACCACATTGTTGTGGGTCTGGAGTATGCAAAGACCAAGACAGTAGTAAGGACCATCGTCCTTCCCTAAAGGACATCAGTGATCAAGATAACAATCGACAATCACTCATCATCCGACTCTATTCCAGTGGTTTGCTGAATTCTGCCATGGTGGAAGTTCGGTGCTCAGACATTATGTGGGTCTCTCAATTAATATAAAACAAAGAACTATGGTTGCTGGAAATCTGAAACAAAAACAGAAATTGCTGGAGGAAATCAGCAGGTCTGGCGGCATCTGTGAAGAGGAGGCGGTGTTAATATTTCAAGTTTAGTGACCCTTTTCTATATTAATTGTCTCGCAATGTGTCAGGATAAAGAGAAATAGAAAGTTAGCTATGCAATAAGTATGTGAAAAATGTCTCTATTTTTCAATTTGTTCACACCTGAATGGCCTGTGACCTTGCACAATAAAAGATATTGGAAACTGTTGGAGTCAGCTCAGGAAAGCTCTGCTTAGTGCACTAACTTCAGATGACTGCAATGACACCATGTTATCAATATAGTCAAACAGGTTTTCCATGTTTTTATGTGCCTAACTGTGAAATGCCAATGCATCTTCATGGCCTCTGCAGCTATAGCTCATTCCTGAAGGTTTATTTTGGAATGGGCACATTCTCTGCTCGAACTACATGAAGCAAATGAGCAGAGCTTCTTTCAGCTGGCATGGGCAGCTTTTTCATCCTCTTCCTTACAGGAGAGAATGTATGTTTGTCAAACTGTTCCAAGATGTGTTTCAGGGTGATTGACAAAGACACTGATGGAATCTCCCACATATTAGTAATATTTACTTTTCATTTTGCTCTAAGATAATCCACTTACTGCATTAAGTTCACTTTGTCACCAACTCACAGCACTTTTAACTTTATTACAGGGTTAGCCATATTTGCAGAGCTTGGATATCCTTCACAGAGATTTTTTTGTTGAATTATGAATTGTCCACAATTTCACACTCTAGTCGGGCCTAATTTTGCTCTGTTGGTTACTATGATCGTATGACAAGTATGTGCAAATGCAGCTAACCCAGAGTCACCAGTCCAGAACTGCAGCTTAAGATGGTCATCCTTCCATTGGATTTCTTATTCTGCCAGCAGGAATGACTGGTGCCTTCACCACGACTAGAGTTTCAGATTAGCGGAATTTGACTTACTGTGACTTCACCGTAGATTGGTCAGCACCTGTTGACAGGTTAACATTTTGACAGTGATCCATCATCAAATATTGAAGTGTTCAGCAGGTTTTTCTTGTCTAGGCTTTTTTTTAAAATCCAGTAACATTTTTTTCTAATATATGCAAGTTGGAATATTTGAATGAATTCGTCATTTGAGGATAATTTTGACATTGTGATAAAATAAAATGGATGCCATTACTCAATCCCTAACATTCATCTCTCCCAATTTAATTTTGACTGAGGTAAAACAAAACTCTGGAGAGAATTAAAACAGCCATATGAATTCATATTGGCCATCTTTTACCATCACCTGAACTGTTCTTCTACATAGCCTATTGTCATACTGCTGGATCAGTAAATGTGGAATGTGGCTACATAACCAAATGGAAAATAAAGTCAAACAACGTATAAAATGAGCAGCTCATCTCATACCTTTCATTTCCATTTGTAAGATTGAACTATTTTTCAATAAAGTAGTCATTTTGACTTGATTAAGCAAGTGAGGAATTAAATTATATTCATTCTAATTATGACTAGCTGCAAAACAGTTTCTTTGCAACAAAGAATCCATGTGGGCAGTCATATTTTACCATGTGTTGCTAAAATAAGAGGGAAAGGCTGTAATGAAAGAGATCATCTTCAAAATAAACGAATGAATCAGGAAATGATAAGAAGTGATGCTAAGATGACAATTTTTAAATAAACCAACCAGGAGCTGGGCATACATTATCTAGCTAATCCAAGATTGACCATTAATTGTTCAAACACTTCAAGTCAGTTAGAATTCAGGATTGTTTAAATTATATCCAGGGGCTAGTAGCTGGCAAACTTTAACAAGTCCTGTGACTTTACTGGTTTGATTTGCAAAAGGAAGATTGAAGACAATAGGAGAACTTCCATTGACCCAACAGGAGACCATTCAACAAGTGTCACTCAAGGGCATTCCTGAAATGGGATCGACTGCTTGTATGAAGTATTATTTCTTTTATACTTGTTATGATAAACTTAATTAATTCTGCAGAATTTGTAGAAATGTATCAATACATAAAATAGGTCTTGTAACTCGTAAGGATGCCTTAATATGAGATTGGCTCTCCCAAACTCAGTCCATATCTACTTAAGTCTTACAGCTAGAGTGAACTCCAAAACCTTGTACCACAATACAACTTCAATTAAACTGACCCTTTTTATAATAAAGCTATTCACTGGTATACTATTATCTGTATCACTTACATGTCACTTTGCATTAGCTGCAACTACAAAAAAAGTTTGCTTTTGCATTATGGACACTCCTCAAACCTGATAGCAGTCTCAGGGTTTATTTCGTTCTTTTCTTAATTATTTCTATGATAGGTCTTTTCTCAAATCTATGTTTTAACTGGACTTAACGGAAGTATTGCCACCGTGCTCTTAACTCTAGACAGTATGATTACTTTGAAATCAATTGTGAACTTGTACAGATGACTCATGTCCATTTGGAAGACAGAAGATCAATTAGTCAGCTGTCCCTTGACAATCAAAAGTAATACACATTTCAGCTTTGTTATATGGAAAGGCTCTGCATTAGTCTTTAATCTAATAAAGCCATAATAAATCTATCACAAAAGTAGACATTTATAAAAGGCTATTGACAATATAATTAACTTTTCATCAATGCTTGGTACTTTTAGGGCTTCTCTCATGGTTATTCTCCCTCGAAAATGAGAAATGATCCTTCATGAACAGATTTGAACAATTTATGTGAAAATTGTAAGAAACTTGTAACATTAAATAGCTAACAGGAGAATTGAAAGACAATATTTAAATATAGATTCTACCTGGCATAAATAAACCAAATGAACGGGAAAGTTTGAGAATATCAGCATTGTCACCATTAAAGAATATGGAACATCAATTCATTTTTATATGACAAGATAGTGTGAGAGAAAGCTTTGGAGAAACAGAAAGGTTTAAATAATATTTTCTGCATAACAGAATTTTGGCATTCAGAATTAACCTCAAAGGCAAGAAATTCAATTCTACTGTGACTGTAGGAATCGCAAATCACAGTTATCTTGCACCTAGTTCCATTGAGCTAGGACACACATACATTTGGGTTGCCTTCTTACTTGAATTATTTCAGCATGAAACATAAAACAGATTATGTTGCTGAACATGCAGGGAACCCAGCAGTGTGTTTGGTTAGCACATACTCCAGTTAGTGTGCACAGCTTAAAAGCAGCTTATTAAGGAAGCTGCACTTTTAATACATCAGCTGCTGCTGACTATCCATGGAGGAATTAGATACAAGATGAAGCACAATAAAAATGAAATACTGTGGAAGAAACAGAATGTCCTGGATGTCCAAAGTGGTGTTGAAGGTTTAGTTTTTGAGATGCAGGGGAGGAAGGAAACAATGATTCCACATAGACATCGGGGAGCTACACACTGCAATGGAGAAGATTACCGGCGATTCCAATTTTGGAGTCTGGGCCCCAAGGTCCTGGCAGTAGTGCCAAATGAAGTTCAATTTCCTCAAATGTGCAAATAGGTGGAACCACAATGTCCTCTTAAACTATAATTCCTCAAGTCCAACCTGAGTCTGTCTAAACATGCTCAGAACACAGTACAACTCCATATTTCTGTTAAGTGCTTTTGTACCAGTAATGACAAACAAATATCAGCACCCTTTGTGATTTGTGATTTCAATTAACACCATTCACAAACTTTGTTCCCTTTTACTCTTCTGAATTTTCAAACAGTACTCACCCCGCTGGTTAGTCAAGGAAGTATATTCCCAACTCTGTGGATAATTAAGGACAACATTGCAGAGCACTTGGAAGTGCATGGTAAAATAGCACTGAGTCAGCAAAGCTTTGGCAAGCACAAATCTTTGAGCAGGTAATGAGCAAGTTAGGCAAAGGAGTGCCAGCGGATGAGATCTATATAGATTTCCAGAAGGCCTTTGACAAGGTGCCACACAAAATTCTGCTAAATAAGATAAGAGCCTATGGTGTTAAGGGCAAGATACTGGCACAGGATTGCTTAACCTGGCCGAAGGCAGAAAGAGGAGATAAAGGGATCATAGGAGTCAGTGTTGGGACCACGACTATTCACATTATACATTAAGAATCTGGACGATGGAACTGAGGTTGTTGCTACATTTATAAATGACACAAAGATACGTGGAGAGTCAGGTAATGTTGAAGAAGCAGGGAGGCTGTAGAGGGACTTAGACAGACTAGGAAAGTCGGCAAAAAAGTGGCAGATGGAATACAATGTGGGAAACTGTGTGAGATGATGTACTTAGGTGGAAGAATAGAGGCTTGGATTATTTTCCAAGTGGGGAAAGGCTTCAGAGATCTGAAGCATAAAGAAACTTGGGAGTCCTAGTTCAGGATTCTCTTAAGATTATAATGCAGGTTCAGTTGGCAGTTAAGAAGGCAAATACAATGTTAGCATTCATTTCATAAGGGCTAGAATACAAGAGCAAAGATGTTCTGCTGAAGCTGTATAAGGTTATGGTGAGACTGTTTTTGGAATATTGTGAGCAGTTTCAGGTCCCATATTAAAGGAAGGATATGCTGGCATTGGTTGAATTCCAGAGGGGGTTTTTGAGAACAATCCCAGGGTTGAAGGAGCGGGTTGAGGACTCTGTGTCTGTACTCAGAATTTAGAAGGATGAGGGAGGAGCTCATTGAAACTCCCAGAAAAACTAGTAGCCTGGGTAGAGTGGACGTGGAGAAAATGGTTCCCATAGTAGGAGAGACTGGAACCTGAGGGCACAGCCTCAGAGTGAAGGTCCAACCCTTTAGAACTGAGGTAAGGAAGAAATTCTTCAGCCAGAGAGTGGTGAATCTGTGGAACTCGTTGCCAGAAGACTGCAGAGACCAAATCACTGAGTGTATTTAAGACAAAGAAGGATAGGTTCTTGATTAGTAGGGTTATGGGAGAAGGCAGCAAAATGAGATTGAGAAACATAACAGCCATGATCAAATGGTGAAGCAGACTCGATGGGCCAAATGGCCTAATTCTGCTCTTATATGATATGCTTTTATAATAATGCCATTCTATGTAAGCTGCTGCCTTTCCCTGAATGCACTCTTCTTACAGCACAATAATAACAACAATGCTGTTTTGATTGTAACATTTTCAGTCTTGTCTCAATTCCACATCCCAGGGCTCATTAACATATAAAAGGTATTTGATGGGAAATATTCAAGGATTAACAGTCAGATTGGTGCATTTTACCCTCTGAAGCAGTTTTGGAATTAATATTTCCAATGATAAAACCATAGACTTAATGTAACCACATCTTACCTTATGGTTGGTGATATTTACAGTTTGTCAGAGGACCTCAAAAGGTCAATTCATGTTACTGTCACTAGATTAGTAATCCAACAGATCTAGCCTAATGCTCTGGGGTCAAGGATTCAAATCCCACTGCAGGTGATGAAATTTGAACTCAATGCAATCTGGAATTCAACACTAGTCTTCACATGGTAGCCATGAAGCTATGACTTCCTGTCATTTAAAAATGCATTTGGTTCACTCAGGTGCTTTAGGGAAGTGAACATAACATCCCTATGCTGTCTGGCCCACATATGACTCCAGACCACAGTCATGCGATTGACTTTTAAATGCCCTTGAAATGGCCCAAGCAATCTACTGAATTTAAAGACAATTCAGAACCAGAAACAAATGTTAAACTTGCACTTCCCACAAAATGAAAGAAAAAAATTTACTTAAATTTAGATAAATATGTACCATTGGATAGTCTGATTGTGTCAGCTATCTCTTTGTTAACATATTACTGATATTGCTTAAAATGTCTTCGTGCAAGTAGCAGTTGGTAGAAAATATTTGTTGTCCAAATATTATCAAAGAACAAATATGGAATTTGAACACTGTCTTAATGATATGCCTGACTCCCTCTGGCAAGAAACTAAATATGGATCTGTGAGGCGAAATTCAAAGGATACTAGCTATGCATGTGAACTTAAGAAACCTTTGATTTCATTTTCATTTGCAGCACAGAATTTTAAATGGATTGTATTGATCAAATTGTAGTTTTAAGTAAAACAAGAAGCAAAAGAGCCTGATTGTAAATATTAATCAATAAGCTACACAATACAGATTGATTTTAAGTGCTAACTGTATTGTTATATGCTAATTCCAAAGCTTTCTTAAAGCTTATGAACTTGTTAGCATAGTTGAGCAGTCAACAAAAACTGCATTCATTTTTCAAATGCAAATCAGCAATAATCATGTGATGGTTACATCTGATAGCTTGTTCTGACAATTCTTCAAAACTTTATTTTTTTAATAATACTGATCATGCTGCTTATAATTATAATTATTTCATAATGATCTTTAATAACTCCAGTGTGAAAGTCAAGTTTGTAGTGCATTCTTATGATTATGAATTTGAAATGCCTCATGGAATATGATGGAAATACTTTGATTTAATAATAATCCAGAGAAATCCTCCTCAATAATATAAATGTCTTATCTTAAACACCTGCAAACAATAACTGTGAGGGGAAGGAGTTAAATTAGAGCTTGTCCTTACAGACTGGCTGACAGTGACAAGAGCAACTAAAGATGGCATTTCTTCTTTCCTTCCTGTCTCGAACACAATATCTCAATGGCAGATTGGTCCATTTATTTGATGGCCCAACTCATGTCAGCTGGAGCCAATGAAATGCTGAAAAGCCTGACAGGAAATGAACAACGTTATCCAGTCCATCTGAACATTGCTAGCTATGTATGTAGCTGTCATCCCACAGCCCTGCCAAGAACTAATAAAACTCACTCACTTGAGGCAAACAATGCAATGTACAAGATAATGTTAATCCATGTAGAACAAAGAGGCAGTCCAGGAAGTTCTTGATTGCAGAACAAGCATTCAATCATTTTAGCTATGACTTCATTGCATGTAGAAAAGCATTTTTAAAGTTCACTCTTTAAAATCTTTTATGGTCGTCTAGATTCAACAATGTTTTGCCTTGGTACTATTTGATAAGAATAAATTATCCAAGTCAAGAAGAGAAATACAAGGGGCAAGTATTGCAGACAGACAGAAAAAAATGTAAAGGCAAACCGACCTAACAGCAGACATACAAGGCCAGTTAAACCGACCTAATAGCAGATTTACTAGGCCAGTTAAACTACCATATCAACAGTCAAAGAATGAGAAAAACAACTCCATATATGAAAAGGAACTCGAATGCTCCAGGCTCCTCGCCTTGAGGTGTTGATAAGAAGAAGCGAATTATAGTATAAAGGAAATATGGGAAAGCTATCAGGAGCCCTTTACATGAGGCGTCTTGCCAACGTATCGGGTCCCTTTGCAAGGTTTAAAATAAACTTTTTGTTTGCTCTTGCGAGCAGTCGAGTCAATTTAATTTCCATGACATATACCCAAACTAGCATTCAATGTTAAAGGTCCTGTGTGAAACAGAAATGATAGAACACCTCATTGCTGCTTTCTTTATATTTCACAACTTCTCACTAACATTTTTTTAAGCTTCTTCAAAATAGACTAATTTCATGCCCCTAGTGTCCTCACTCCTTCACTGTGGTATTTTTTCAGGAGATTCTGAAAGCTGGCTCACGGACTTTATACACTATTAAATTCAATGAAAGATTCACCTGATACTGCTTTGTAATAGCTAGCACAAGGTAACTCTACTTTCTAATAGGTTTTATTTTATTTTATTGTAAATATAAAAAGTCTTTGTCTTTAACCTCATGAGTCAACAAAATGCTATCATTTTTGTCTGAGTTAACTTTACCAAATTTTGCTCAGAACGACTGATTTGAAGCAACATTGTGTCACAATTTGATCAACAATAATTGGCACAACAGATAGTAAATGTTAATTATAATGAGCCCAAAAATCTTTTTGTCCTTCATATTATGACTTTTCTTAAAACAGTTTTAGTTTATAAAATCTATGTAGTGATAAACAACATTGGGGAAACCGCTTTATAGCTTTAATAATAGATACAGAAGAATGACCTAAAACTCAAAGATAAGGAATGTAGTATCAATTTCTTCTGACATACTGAGAATAAAGGAGAGAAATTTACCAATAAAATTAGGAATTTATGTGAGTTAACAAGCAACCTAATTTCAAAACTGTAATGTTATTTCCAAATAATGCAAAATATTTTCAGAACAAAAATATTATTAAAGAAAGGTTGTCATAACTTAATCGGGAATAGATCAAGGTGTGTAAGGAACATAGAATCAGCAAAAAAGAATTGTTTAACAGCTAGGTTGGGAAAGAATGGAATTGGAACCAGGTAGATTGGATAATGGCGTACCAAGTAATTAACAAGTGGATATAAAATTAAAGACACATGCTTCCAAAGAAGCCCGGGAAAATTAATGACTTCAAAACAAGGCAAATCTACATTAAGCTCTTTGACAAGTGATTCAGACAGAAATAAATGACAGACAGATTGTAGTATTTATAGGAATGTGTAATGTGGAGCATCAGAAACATGGCTAAGTACAGAAGCTGGAAGTTCATTGAACAAATAGAGTGATCAGAAATGTTAGAAGATATGGTGTAAATCCAGATGTGAGGACAACTTAGTGCCAAGAAAGCTAATTCTATGTATAATGACATTGACTTGTTCAAAATCTCCAATATAAAAAAAGTCTAAGCTACCATCAAGACAACACAAGAAGGAATTCAGTTTGTTCCACAGACAGATGAGAAAAATGGGTCAGAAGATTAATTATTATAATGGACAACTTCAATGAACCAGATATAAATTCAAAATAAAAACCCCAAGCAATTTCAAGTCAATGACGATAAATGTAATACATGATTTGTCTATGGTTTAGTGCTGAAGAGAAACTGTGGGGAAGTGCTTCGATTGACCTAGCATTTATATATGAGTCAAACATTGAATAGGAAACTGTACCTCTTGAGAACAAAGAACCCAAAGTAAAGACTGGGACCTTAGTTTGCAACATTCAAATAAGGGAAGAACCAAAACAAATTGATTGAAAGATGGTATTGATGATTATTGCATTAAAGAACAAAATGAAAACTTAAGATGGTCGCTTATTATTTGGATGGTCCAGGAATCCTTAGAGCTACAAAGGACTCTTGGAATACAAATAAATCAAGCACTAAAAGTTATACCACAGTTCAGCAAAGCCAATTTTTTTTTAAAAAAGGCAAACCAAGTGATAGTGTTTAATTTTGAGAGATAGAATTGGAAAGTAGGGACGATGTGTGAAAACTATATTGAATCTTGGTTAAGTCACACTTAGGTTGCTAAAGAACATAAAGGCACTGGAGAGAATGCAGAAAAGATTTATAAAAGATGATTCCAGAAATGTGTGGGTGCATAAATTAGGAGAGATTTGGCAGACTGGGTGACTTTTCTCTTGGAAAGGAAAGTTCGTGGATGACTAAATAAAGGTTTTTAAAGTTATGGATACTGAAAGAATGTTCCCACTTGTGGGAAAGAGCAAAACTAGAGACCCATCAATAAAAGATGATGGGTTTTCAATAGGGAATTCAGAATATATTCTTCACACAAAGAGTGGTTGGATGTGGAACTCTCCACCACAAGAAGTGATTGCAGTGAATAGTATTGATTCATTGAAGGAATCTAGAAATGCATGAGGGAGAAGGAAAAGAGGATTAAAATGGCTAAGACTTAGATGAAAAAATGGAGGAGGCTCAAGAATAACATAAACATCAGAATGGACTGGTTGGATGAAATGGCCTGTTTCTGTTTTTCTTCTGTAATCCTGTATAATCTTTAAAAGATTAATACAGCATGAAGTAAAAATGGGCAGATAAGGTCTTCAAATACAAACTAATCAACAGTGATCCTAACTAACCCAATAAAGTTCAGTGGAACAAAAACAGAATCATACTGAAATATGTCAGAAAGTAGGTGCAAAAGAGAGACCTACAGAAAAGCATTATTGCAGAATTAAAACACAACAGTTAAAAGCAAAATTCAATAGTAAAAGGACCATCAGTGAAGAGGTCAGAAAATTAAAAGACTAAAATGGTTGAGCAAGAAGTAGTTAATATTAAAATGGATAGTGGTATTCAGAAAGGAAGACATAAACAACATATCAATACAATACAATACAACACAGCCCTTTGGCCCACCAAGCCTCTGCCGATTTCTAGTCCTTAATTAGACTCACTACTTATTGCCCATATGTAGTTTCTATCTCTCTGTTCACCTCCCATTCATTTGTCTGTCAATGCCTTAAGTGTTGCTAATGTGCCTCCTTCCAAATTTTTTCCACACTTCTCCATAAACTTTACCCCTCTCATATGCATGTCCAAAAAATGCTACTAAAGCATAACTTAGGTATTGATATTTCAGAGAAGAAATCCTCACCAAGCTGAAAGGATTTACAAAATAAATGCAGAGTAAGGTGATACTTTATGTCAAAACGTTGAGGCAGATAAGCAAAGGGATTGGTGGGATGCTGACAAACATTGAGGAGGTCAGTGAGCACTGAGGAGATACCACCAAATTGGAAATAGCTTAATGTTGTCTCTCAAATAAATAAAGACAATAAAACAGACTGGCAACTACAACATTGACCAGTTACAGTAATGAAATTGATTAATTTAAATGTCTTTGTGTAACTTCTTCACAAGAGCAACCTAGTAAGCAGGCAGCAACATGGCCTTGGAAGGAAAACTTCCTGACACAATAACACAAAGTTAGGTGGAGGGACAGGTAGTGTTAAGGAAGTAGGGAGGCTGCAGAAGGACTTGGACGGGCTAGGAGAATGGGTAAAGAAGTGGCAGATGGAATACAATGTGGGAAAGTGTGAGGGTATGCACTTTGGTAGGAAGAATACAGGCAATGGTAGACCTTTTTTCTAAATTAGGAAAAGCTCTGGAAATCTGAAGCACAAAAGGACTTCAGAGTCTAGTTCAGGATTTTCTTAAGGTTAACTTGCATGTTAAAATGTACTGCTGAGCCTGTGTTAGGCTCTATTCACACTATCTTTTGAATATTTGTGAGGAGTTTCAGGACCCATATCTAAGAAGGGATATGCTGGCATTGTAGGAGATCCAGAGAAGGTTTAAAAGAATGATCCCAGGAATAAGGGGTGTAATTGAGGAGCAGTCGAGTACTTTGGATCTGCACTAGGTGGAGTTTAGAAGGATGATGGAGAATCTAATTGAAACTTGCAGAATAATGAGAAGTCTGGATAAAGTTGATGTGGAGAAGACTTTCCCACTAGTATGAGACATCAGGACTTGAGGTTCTCCCTCAGAGTGAAAGGATGACCCCTTTAAACTGAGATGAGGAGGAATTTCTTCAGCTAGAGGGTGATCAATCTATGGAACTCATTGCCACAGAAGGCTGTAGAGGCTAAGACTTTGAGTACATTTAAGACAGGTTAGATAGGTTCTCGATTATTCAGGGGATCAACGTTTATGGGGAAAAAGCACAAGAATGGGGTTGAGAAACATATTGGCCATGTTCGAATGGCGGAGCAGAGTTGATGGACTGAATGGCCTAATTCTGAGCCTAGATGTTGGCCTTACAGTCCTATGGTCTGACCAAGATCAATAACATGGTATACATAAATGTCATGATATTTGCTCAATATCACAAAAAGATCCCTAGGTAAGCTGAACACTTTGATACTTCGGGTAAAATAAAGAAGAACAAGTAAGAAATGGGCTTAAGTATTGTGTTTCCATTTTTGGTTTATATTTGTTTTCACTTGTTTTCTTTTATTGTCCCATCTTGCAGAAATTTGACATTTGTTTCACAAAGACTTAAAGAGAAGACTTTCATGGGACAAGGACACAGCCAGTAAACACAGCCCCTGGTGTTGAGGCCTCTATGAAGTTCAGCCCCACTTTTTGCTGGTGTCAGCCAGTATTGCTGCCTCAACTGGGAAAGCTTGTTTGGCCTCGTCAGGTTTCACAGTTGACATTGTAAACATTTAAATTCAACAAGCGAGACTGCATATGACATGGAGATGCCTTACATCAATCTCTGTAAGTGCTGCTACATAACAACACCTTAGTTACAAAGGAGCCAGATAGCTGAAGAAGTTTATATTATTCAGAGTTTGGAGCAAGCAGTCTACCTCAGCTGGGACATGCCCTCTATACATAGTCAGCTTTGTGAACACACGTTTCCCTTTTTTTGGTTAACATAATTCCAGTGGGCTGGTGTGTTAATGAGTATTCATGACACACTAATGAATGTAGAACACGTTCTAAACCATGACGCTCAGGAAAGACAACCTGCCTGAAGACTTCTGAGAACTTAACAGCTGCACTTTATCCACCATTGGGAAACTGAATTTTTGCCTCCTGGGCAATTACGTTCCCCCAATTCCCACATCCATCCCACACCATCCTAGCAACCTCTTTTTCATCAGACCATATCACCAAACTTCAGTCGCTTCATCCAAGACATCGGGATCATTTGTAGGGAGTTGAAGTCTCAGTACTGGTCCCTGAGCATCCACTAGTTACAGCTTATCCACCCAACAATTAACTTTTCTGCCTGCATTCTGCTTCCTGATGCCCAACCAATCCTCTATCCATGCTGACATGTTACTCCCTATACCATTAGCTTTTATTCTGTATAATTACCTTTGATGTAAGAGTTTCTTTAGATATATAATAGAGGATGGGAAAAATTTCTGGCTGTAACAGCTGCTCCTTTTTTTGAGGTATTTAAGGTGCTGGAGGTGATTTCCCTTGAATTCCAGGAGCAACAATTACTGTTTTCTATGCTGTTGTATTGTTTTGGAACTTTGGAAAAAAAGTCAAAACAACAGCAGTTTTAAAAGGGAGAAGAACAGACAAAGGAAGCACATGGTGAGGATAGTGCAGGAGAGAGAGAGAGAGAGAACCTGCACAAGTACTGCCTTTGCTGTTTTTGAATTCATGTTGTCACTGGACATCGGAGTGCATCTGGGAAAATTAATAAACAGTGAATTTCACAACTAAACTTGGAGGAACTGTTTGGGCGAAGTTCACAGCACAGAATCAGTTAAGTGTATAGTTTTAAGTGACCTACAGAAAGTCTGCAGTAGTGAGTAGAGTAGGTTCTTTCTTGATTATATGTTTTTTGAGATATGTCTCTTGATTAAATTTAAAATCTAAGCCAAAACTATTAATCTAACCTGAGGCAGTGTTTTGTAGAGGATAAAGACGGTGTTATTTTCTGGGTCTGTAGATTGTGAAGGAGAAAAAATGGCCTTTAGTAGAGTGATATGTGCTTCTTGTCAGATGTGGAAGTTTAAAGAGAGTTTAAGGGTTACTTCGGATTATATCTGCCATAAATGCTGTTGGTTTTGAATCTTATCAGATTGAATGGATTGGTTGGAGAGACAGTTAGAAGCAATGAGGAATTTGCAACAGCAACAGTATGTGATGGATGGCAGTTATAGGAAGGGGGGAAAGTCTCAGATACAGTCACATAGATGGGTTAACTCCAGGAAGGGTAAGAGAGGGAGGCTCCTAGTGCAGGTGTATTCTGTGGCTATACCCATTTCAAACAAGTATGCTGTTTTAGAAAATTAAGGGGGTGCTGGATTCTCAGGGGAACATAGCACGAACAGCCAAGTTTCTGATATTGAGACTGGCTCTAATGCAATGAGGGGTATGTCAGGTTCCAAGAGATCAATTGTGTTAGGGGACTCTCCAGTCTGAGGTACAGACAGATGTTTCTGTGGCCAGCAGCGAAAAATCAGAATGGTGTGTTGCTTCCCTGGTGCCAGGATCAAGGATGTCTCAGAGAGAGTGCAGGATGTTCTCACGGGGGAGAGGGGCCAGCAAGAGGTCATTGTCCACATTGGAACCAA
>NC_057711.1:62871494-62878531 GCF_004010195.1 Chiloscyllium plagiosum | reverse complement strand
TGGTAAGGGATAGCATTACAGCTGTGCTGAGGGAGGATATTCCCGGAAATACATCCAGGGAAGTTATTTGGGTGGAACTGAGAAATAAGAAAGGGATGATCACCTTATTGGGATTGTATTATATACCCCCTAATAGTCAGAGGGAAATTGAGAAACAAACTTGTAAGGAAACATGGCTCAGGAATGGGCAGGACTTGCAGCTTAATGTTTCAGGATAGAAATGCTACAGGAAGGATAGAAAGGGAGGCAAGAGAGGAGGGGGAGTGGCATTTTTGACAGGGGATAGCATTACAGCTGTGCTGAGGGAGGAAGTTATTTGGGTGGAAATGAGAAGTAAGAAAGGGATGATCACCTTATTGGGATTGTATTATAGACCCCCTAATAGAGAGATATTGAGAAACAAACTTGTAAGGAGATCTCAGCACTCTGTAAGAATAATAGGTTATGGTAGGGGATTTTAACTTTCCAAGCATAGACTGGGACTGCCGTGGTGTTTAGGGTTTAGATGGCAAGGAATTTGTTAAGTGTGTACAATACAATTTTCTGATTCCCTCCAACAACTTGCACACCACCAAATTCAGGCTCATTGGCCTATAGTTCCTTGGATTGTCCTTACCACCCTTCTTAAACAGTGGCACCACGTTAGCCAAACTCCAGTCTCCGGCACCTCACCTGTGACTATTAATGGTACAAATATCTCAGTAAGAGGCCCAGCAATCACTTCTCTAGGTTCCCACAGAGTTCTGGTGTACACCTGATCAGGTCCTGTGGATTTATCCACTTTTACCCGTTTTAAGACATCCAGCACTTCCTCCTCTATAATATGGATATTTTGCAAGGTGTCATCATCTGTTTCCCTACATTCTATATCTTCCATATCCTTTTCCACAGTAAATACTGATGCAAAATACATGTTTAGTATCTCTGCCATTATCTGAGTCAGATAAAGGCCGCCTTGCTGATCTTTGAGGGGCCCTATTCTCTCCATTGTTACCCCTTTGTCCTTAATGTATTTTTGTCCTTAATCTATACCTTACATATGCTTCCTGTTGGGATATCTGGTCAGCATGGGTGAGGGGCATGGATAGGATAAATAGACTAAGTTCTTTCCCTGGGGTCAGGGAGTCCAGAACTAGAGGGCATATGTTTAGGGAAAGAGGGGAAAGCAACCTTTTCACACAGAGGGTGGTACGTGTACGGAATGAGCTGCCAGAGGAAGTGGTGGAGGCTGGTACAATTGCAACATTTAAAAGGCATTTGGGTGGGTATATGAATAGGAAGGGTTTGGAGGGATATGGGCCAGGTGCTGGCAGGTGGGACTAGATTGGGTTGGGATATCTGGTCGGCATGGACGGACTGGACCGAAGAGTCTGTTTCCATGCTGTACATCTCTATTACTCTATGACTATATAAAGAGGAAACAAGAGGCAAAAGTGGACATTAGGCTGCTGGAAAGTGACGCTAGAGTGATAATAGTGGGGAACAAGAAAATGTCTGAGGAACTGAATAATTCTTTTGCCTCAGTCTTCATGGTGGAAATTTCAAAAATTCCATAAAAGTGAGGGAGCAGAGCTGACTATTGTGGCCATCATCAAGGAGAAGGTGCTGGAAAAACTCAGTGGATTGATGTGGATAAATCACCTGGACCAGATCAACTACACCCCAGAGTACTAAGGGAGATAGCTGAAGTGATAGCAAAGGCGTTAGTGGTGATCTTTCAGGAATCACTAGAATCAGGGAGGGCCCCAGAGGAGTGGAAAATCACGATTGTGATCACCCCTGCTTAAAGGGGAGTAAGGCAACGGATGGAAAATTACAGACAGATTAGCCTCACCTCGGCCATGGGTAGGATTCTGGAATCCACTGTGAAGGGTGAGATTTCTGAATACTTGGTAGTGTATGGTAAAATAGGATAAAGTCAGCATCTTTTCATCAAGGGAGGTCACGTCTGACAAATCTTCTAGAATTTTTTGAGGAAGTAATGAGCAGGTTAGACCAAGGAGAGCCAATGAATGTTCCTGAACTTCAAAAAAGCCTTTGACAAATTGCCTCACAGGAGTTATTGAGTCAGATAAAGGCCCATTATGTTGGAGGCAAGGTGCTAGCATGATTGAAGCTTGGCTATCTGGCAAAAAAAGCATAGAGTGGAGATAAAAGGCTCCTTCTCAGGATGGCAGCTGGTGATAAGTGGTGTTCGGCAAGACTCAGTGTTGGGACCACAACCTTTCACTTTATACATGAATGATCTACATAAAGAAACTGAGGACATTCTGGCTAAGTTTGCAGATGATACAAAGATAAGTAGAAAGATAGATAACACTGGGGAGGCGGGGAGACTGCAGAAGGATTTGGAAAGGTTAGGAGAGTGGGCAAAGAAGTGACAGATGGAGTACAATGTGGGAAAGTGTGAGGTCATGCACTTTGGTAGGAAGAATAAAGGCATGGACTATTTTCTAAATGGGGAGAAAATTCAGAAGTCTGAAGTGCAAAGTGACTTGAGAGTTCTAGTCCAGGATTCTCTCAAGGTAAACTTGCATGTTGAGTCAGTAGTTAGGAAGGCAAATGCACAGATGACATTTATTTTGAGAAGACTTGAATATAAAAGCAGGGATGTACTTCTGAGGCTCTATAAGGCTCTGGGTCACACCACGTTTAGAGTATTGTGCACAGTTTTGGGCCCCATATCTCAGGGAGAATATGCAGGTCTTGGAGTGTGTTCGGAGGAGGTTCACGAGAATGGTACCAGGAATGAAAAGCTTAACATATGAGGAACGTTTGAGGACTCTGAGTCTATACTCGATGGAATTCAGAAGGATGAGGGGGGGGATCTAATTGAAACATGCAGAATACTGAATGGCCTGGACAGAGTAGATGTTGGGAAGATATTTCCATTGGTAGGAGAGACTAGAACCAAGGACACAATCTTAGAGTAAAGAGAAGACATTTTAGAATGGCGAAAAGGAGAATCTTCTTCAGCCAGAGTGATGAATCTATGGAATTCATTGTCACAGAAGGCTGTGGAGGCCAGGTCATTGAGTATATTTAAGACTAAGATAGATAGCTTCTTGCGTATCAAGGGGATCAAGGGTCACATGGAGAAAGTGGGAGAATGAGGTTGAGAAACTTATCAGTCATAATTGAATGGCAGAGCAAACTCAATAGGCTAAATGGCCTAATTTCTGCTCTTATGTCTTATGGTCTGATGTGGAACCTTGTTAAATGGTTTCTGAAAGTCAGTACACCACATTTACAGGCTCCTCTTTAACCACATTGCTTACTTGCTTCCTTCAAGAACACTAATAAATTTGACAAACTTGATTTCCCTTTCACAAAACCATTTTTGCTTTACCCAAATACATTGAGATTTTCAAAGTGCCCTACTCAGTGTACTGAGAATGTTACTGAACTAATAATCCAGAAACTCTGACTAATGCTTTGGAGGCATGAATTCAAATCCCTTCGCAGTAGCTAAGGGAGTTACATTCAATTACTGTATACACTCGTGTAAAAATTGAATTTTTTACACTCTTTTTGAGGTTAAACTCATGCAGTTAACTGTTACGTGGATACTACTTTTGAGGGACTGAAATTCATGCTACAGTACAAAATACCATATCATTAGCAGAAGCCCAATTGATCTCTAAACAAATAAAGAAAAAACACACAATGAATTACGGTAAACTGAGCTGCACACAAAGGGAGGTTGTCACTTGACTCTGACCTGTTGTGTCTTAAAGTTTTGTGCCAAGTTGGTGTGAATTGTACATCAAAACATATAATGGCATGAGAAAAACATTTGTTTCCTCATTGTAACATTCAAGTACAGGATAATACCTTGACTTACAAATGTTGATCTGTTACCTCTGAAGAACTAGGGTCAACTTTTGCGCAAGATATATGGAAAAAGCCTTATGAAATATATGGAAAATGTCGTCAAAAATAGGGGTCGACTTTTACACGAGATCAACTTTTATTTGAGTATATACAGTAATTAATAAATCTGTTATAATTATTAAAATATGATATAGTCACCAAAAAAAGCACAATTATTTCATTAATGTCCTTCAGGGAAGGGAATCTTGCCTGATCTGGACTTCATATAACTCCAGATCCATAGCAGCATGGTTAATTCGTAACTATCCTCTCAATGATCTTGCAAACCATTCAGTTAGAAGGTTACTCACCACCGTCTTCACATGAGCAATTATGGATGATTAATAGATACTGGCTTAAACAGTGACATTCATGTTACAAAAATGAAGAAAACAAATCAGCCTAGATTTTACCTATTTGCAACAAGCCTCCAGTGACTGGTGGGCATGGCAACAGTAGGTTACACAAAGAACAACACATGCAGTTTCCTCATATTAAACATGAGCAGCAGACCTCTATATGTTTATCCATGCAGGCTAAAACAGAATTGTTTTGTTGCTGAGATTACAGTAGGGGAGGTAGCTTAATGGTATTGTCACTAGGCCGGTAGTCCAGAATCCTAAGTTAATGTTCTGTAGACATTGGCTCAAATTCCAACAATACAAATAGTGAAATTTGAGTTCAATTTTTTTGAAAAAATCTAGAATTAAAAACCTGGTGTAATGATGACCATGCAAACACTATCGACTTTTGTAATAACCCATCTAATCTCCACTATTGTCCTTCAGGGAAGGAAAGCAAACATCCTTACCTGGTCTAGCCTACCTGGTGACTCCAAATCCGCAGTAACGTGTTTGACTCTTAACTATCCTCTGTAGAATAAGGAATGGGCAATAAATGCTGAACTAAGCAGCAACACAATATCCCATAAAAATGAGTTTCTTAAAAAGATCTTAACGTGGCCAATAACTTGTAAACACCTTAGTCAAGGATTTTAAAATTGAGATAACATAGGAAGTAGCTTGGTCTACTGAAACCTATACTGGACTTATATCTACATTGATCTGGGATTAACTACTTATCTCCACCACCAGTGTATTTTACATTATATACACCCCCTTTGTATCTCTAACTGCTTTTTCAGACTTCTATACTGACAATTTCAGGAATCCAAATTGAAGGAGAGAAATCTTTGAAGTATCTAAAAACAAATCTGTTGTCATTGGATTAAAATGTTCAGTTGGTCAGTATTTGATGTTTGTCTCATAATCTGTCTCTGTTCCATATGCTGCTAGCTAAGATTGACTGTGGTTACATAGAAGGAAGAACTAAAACAAAGGAAGCAGTCATAATGTAACATTTTGAAAGCATCATAAACAAAACTCTTGTTATAAACTTCAAAACTGGTACATCTCCAAGGTATTAAATAGAAAACCGTGTAACCTTGTTTACGTCTGAGCTACTTTTGTTCTATCTGCAAATCAGAAAATGTTTGATTGCCTTATTGCTGTGTGCCACTGCAATTTCAAGTGAATTAATAGTCAATAGTTATATTTTTGAACTGTCTTTAACTTAGCATAAAATTAATACTAAATCTTTGCATCGTGAACCTGCTGTGAAGATTGGCTGATGGCAAATCTAGTGGCTTGAATGTTGGAAATTAAATGGAGCTCAGATTATTTTACTGGGATTAAGGCGCAAGGTGTTTATAACTGGAGACAATAACAACAACTTGTGTGCCAACTGTGATTAGACTGTCAGTTTACAAAATCCAAGAAAGGAATCAAGAATGGAAGAATAAACTAATCATTTTCCTCCAAGATTAAAGTGTGTTGGGGTTGATTTCTACCTGAATCCAAGACCTATCTGCTTCCAATTGCCATGGAGTCTGAGGGAGAAAGGGTCTACATTATTGGTCTCCTTGGTTCAATAAAAATATAAATTCATTGGAAACAGTTTAAACAAGATTTACCAGACTAATACCTGGATGGGCAGGTTTTCTGAGGGAAAGTTGGCTAATCTAGGCTTGTGTCCTCTGGAAAGATAAGCAGTCACCTGATTGAAATATGAGGGGCTTGACTGTCTAGATCTGGAAAGGAAGTTTCGTCATTTGGAATATCTAGAACTAAGAAATACCATTTAAATATAAGGGGCTGTCCATTTAAGGCAGAGATGAAGGGAAATCTTTTACCTGATTGTCTTGAATCTTTGGAACACACTTCCTTAAAGACAGTGGAAGAAGAATCTCTGAATATTTTTAAAGTAGAAGCAAATAGATTCTTGGTATAAAAAGGCATGAAAAGTTATTGGGAATATGCAGGAATTCGAAGTTGAGATTATAATGCTCTCAGCTTGTATGTTTGCGTGTTCATCTATCAGTGAAAAAGGGGGATGCTGAGGGACAGGATCCTGATCAGCTGCTATTTGAAAGTAAACAAGAGGAAACAAAGAAAGAAGTGAAGAAATTAAACAGAGAGAAAAAGAAACAAAATGGGGACAGAGGTTACATAGAACATATAGAACATAGAACATTACAGTGCAGTCCAGGTCCTTCGGCCCTCGATGTTGCGCTGCCCTGTCATACTAATGTGAAGCCCATCCCACCTACATTATTCCATGTACATCCATAATGCACTTAAACTTGGCAAATCTACTACTGTTGCAGGCAAAGCATTCCATACCCTTACTACTCTCTGAATAAAGAAACTACCACTGACATCTGTTCTATACCTATCTGCCCTCACTTTAAAGTTGTGTCCCTTCGTGTTTGCCATCCCCATACTTGGAAAAAGGCCAACCCTGTAAACCCTATCTAACCCTCTGATTATCTTATATGTCTCTATTAAGTCACCTCTCAACCTTCTTCTCTCTAACGAGAACAGCCTCAAGGCTCTCAGCCTTTCCTCGTAAGACTTTCCTTCCATACCAGGCAACATCCTAGTAAATCTCCTCTGCACCTTTTCCAAAGCTTTCACATCCTTCTTATAATGCGGTGACCAGAACTGTACACAATACTCCAAGTGTGACCGTAGCAGAGCTTCGTACAGCTGCAGCATAACCTTCTGGTTCCAGAACTCAATCCCTCTATTAATAAAGGCCAAAACACTGTATGCCTTCTTAACAACCCTGTCAATCTGGGTGGCAACTTTCAAGGATCTGTGTAC
>NC_057711.1:62848429-62870977 GCF_004010195.1 Chiloscyllium plagiosum | reverse complement strand
ACTGTTGAACCTCCTCGTGGGAGCACAAGGTAGCGCCGATACAGTCATCGATGTAGCAGAGGAAAAGGTGGGGTGTGGTGCCAGTGTAGCTGCGGAAGATGGACTGTTCCACATATCCTACGAAGAGGCAGGCATAGCTGGGGCCCATGCGGGTGCCCATGGCTACTCCTTTGGTTTGGAGGAAGTGGGAGGATTGGAACGAGAAGTTGTTAAGAGTGAGGACCAGTTCAGTGAGTCGAAGGAGGGTGTCAGTGGAAGTCTGTGTTGAGTCGGTCGCCCGAGATACAAATGGAGAGGTCTAGGAAGGGGAGGGAGGAGTCTGAGACGGTCCAGGTAAATTTGAGGTCAAACCAATGAACCTGCACTGTGACCTGCAGAACCCCACTATATGTCTGCCTCCAGTTTAAAAAAACAAGAAGCTCATTTAAAAGAAAATATTCTGTGGCACAACTCCTCACACAATGGTTTGAGGTCTTATGTAACTTTGCATTGGCTCACAGTACCAAAAGATCAAAAATTCAATACTGTATAGACTGCATATACTCTTAAATGGTCAATCTCATGTAAATGTCAAAAAATCATTTATTTTTCATATATCTCAACTATATATTAATGACACACTTCTAATCATGGAAATCTAGGGCAGGGCAGTGAATACTGGCCCAACCGCAAATACCATGTCCCATGCATGAATTTTAAAAATCTCCTAACTTTGTGCTTACCTCACCACTGAAGTTAAACTTGCCCTAACCTAAACCTACTTGATGGAATCACAGACTACTACAACAGTGAAGGCAACTATTCAGCTTGTCTTTTCTGTATATAATCACAGATGATGCTAAGGCTGTCACCTCACTGTTATGTGCTTTGTTTGAGGCAAGATTGGGAAGAAGAGTCTCTAATTTGTATGTTGGCAACAGTGAGATAATCAAAGAGGGTGGGTTACAATGCCTTCAAAATATTACTCCTACAAAAGTTGACTTTTTTTAAAAACTGAAAAGTTGAGTCTTAGAAACTCAACTTTTACACAAGTGTACACAGTACACATACTTACAAACATAAATGGAGATATACACAGAGAGTTATAATGGTCTGCCAGTACTTTTAGATGAGCAAGCATTTCCGTTTTGTCCTTGCAGTGAATTACTTCATCTAAATGATCTTTATAACATAGTGCCTGAAATATATGTTCCTTGTCACATTATTCTTCCAAAGATGTTGAATTGGTACCTTCCTTTTTTGAAACATAATTTGTTTCCAATGCACATGCAGTCAGCTATTCAGATTAGTCACGTGCTGCTATGCAATGAATGATCATTTTATGCTTGGGACACAAAAAAGAATTAATTAAATTTTCACGATGCAGCAAATTACTTAGAAAGTAACAAAAGTATGCAATTACACTCTTTTAATATCACAACATTAAGCTAATATAAATAAAACCTTTTTGAGACATTTATATAAAATGATCTTTCAAGTTACAAATTCCATTAACTATATGGCCAATAGAAGCACTTTTTATCATATTGTATAGACAATTAAATGTGTTCTTTGGCATGTTGGTACAAATCAGTTCAATGAATGAATTTTAAAATATTTGAATACTCTGCATTGTAAGAAATTGTAAAACCTCATGTTGTCAATGTATTCCTACTTTTATACCCTGAACCAGAAAACAAAACTCAAAGAAAACACACAAACAAACAATAATCAATAGTCTAACTTTCATAGTAGAATTTGTTTACTTGCCCACATTTTATATTACCGTTCCTGTACAATGAGCATTAAATGACGATGAAAGTAATATGACAGAATCCAAGGTAAATAAGATTTAAAAGATTGCAGCTTGGCTGAGTTGATGGATCTTTAACAGTAACAAAAAGTTAGATGAATTTGAGAACTGAATCTTGTAGCTCAATGCAATCTGAAGTGAGCAGAGCGTAGCTGTAGATGCATTTCTGTGGATTAGGTCTTAGATCAAGGTGCTTCTGCCTGGAATACGTGTTTAAGAAAGATTTCCTGCCATCAATAAAGAAAGAATTCTCCCAGTGAGCTGACCCAACACTGCTTCTCCAACCACAATGTTGAAAGGTGATTTATCTACGATCTTCTTGTGTGCAAAATTAGCATCTGGCCTGCATAAAGATGGTGGCTGCAATTCAAAAGTAATATATTGATTAGAAAGCACCTTCATTTTTCTCCTTAGAAGATTGGATGCTCATTCTGACTTGAACTCTGTTCTAAAATATATTCAAAAGTATGTGGTCCAAAGTTAACTGCAGGATTAAACATTAACTTACTTTTTACTCATTCTTAGCATAAGGCCCTTGCTGTCAAAGCCAGTATTTATTGCCTATGTCAAGTTTTCCTCAGGGATAGTGATCTGCCTTCTTCTCAAACTCTGACGGGAATTGCTTTCACAATGCTATTAGGTAGAAACTTTTAAAATGTGACACAAAGGTCACATAGGCAAGAAAAACATGGATAGAATCTTGAGGAGGAAATAGTGGTCACGACCATTGGCCAGAAGGTCAGTGAGACCCTTGTATTGCCACTTTTCAGGAAAATCCTCCACATCTCTCATACGTCTTAGGCACATATCAAGCCAGCAACAAGACTCCAAAGGATCCCAATGGCAGAGGTTCCACTCACCAATCAAAGGCCAGCAGCTTTTGTGTACTCAGTAGCGCCACAACTCATATGGTGCTTGTTGTGAGTACTCCACTCACCCAAGACCTCAGATTAAAAAAAGACATTGGCAGGGTGAGAAATGGCTGAAAAGGGGTCACAGGTTGGGGATAAGGGATGGCAAAAGGGAGAGATAAGGGAGGGAGATTAATGGAGGGAGGGATAACGGTGAGAGGGATAATGGAGAAAGGAATCTTTTGAATGAAAGATTTAAGAGCCATTAAACAAAAACACAAGAGTTTGTTGTCATGCTCCACACCTACTGAGGTTCCTGCCTACCTCTGGGTTTATACTAGGGGAGAGATAACACCAGAAGTGAGCATTAATTGCTCAATTAAGATTCCAATTGGCAGCAGCAAGAAAGGCTGTCCTCGGATCTTCCTAATGGAGTCAATTGTGCTGGAAATTAGGTCCCCACCATCTCAGACGCATGGCTCAGATTCACAGAAGATCACCAATCCTGCTGCTTGATTTCTTTTTAAAAATGGTGGTATTTTGATTTCCTTCGGTGCCATGATCTGAATAATAAAAGTTGGCACGATGTCAAATATATGATCCCTACAACAAGGAATGCACCCTGTGCACATTCTCAATCCTTCAAACTAAATACAAAAATATTTAAGAATTTTCCCATCCCACCCCATCACCAAACCCACCACAGGGAGACATTAACTTCCATCCATAGCCTTTGTCATCTCTTCTAATCCTATCAGGCCTCTGATTTCCTACCTTCCATAACTTTCCAATCATTCAAAATCCCACTGCATGTATGCTATCCATACCTCAACCTCCGTCCCTCATCTAGGCATAGTTAACTGCATTGTCTCCCTGTTCATCAATACCTCAAACATCCTAACCTTCTATTTTAATCCCTTACTGGCCTCACTGCTCCCAGCTCTGTTACATCACAGGTTTCTGTAAATTCAATCCAAAGATGTTGATGCTCAAAAGAAACTCAGTCCTATCATTCGATGTAAAGTGGGAAGAGTTTGCTATTCAGATTGTCATGAGTCATCAAATGCACTGATTTGAAATAATGATATTACATATTAAATGGATTCTAATCTGTACATTATAATGTCTGACACCAAAGCCCCTATTTTAACTCTGTTGGGTGCTAGAAGTGGCTGACGAGCCTTACCCACTTTGGTCTTGCAATGTTCATATCTCCATTTGATCTCCTGGTTATCCTACCTCAACAGCAAACCTCGCGATTAATCCTGTCTAAGGGATGCTTAAAAAGGTTGCTAATGGTATGACATAGAGTCATAGAGATGTACAGCATGGAAACAGATCCTTCGGTCCAACCCGTCCATGCCGACCAGATATCCCAACCAATCTAGTCTCACCTGCCAGCACTCGGCCCATATCCCTCCAAACCCTTCCTATTCATATACCCATCCAAATGTCTCTTAAATGTTACAATTGTACCAGCCTCCACCACTTCCTCTGGCAGCTCATCCCCTCCTCCACTCACCTATTGTACTCTATGCTACTTTCTCCCCACCCCCACCCTCCTCTAGCTTATCTTTCCACCCTTCAGGCTCTCTGCCTTTATTCCTGATGAAGGGCTTTTGCCCGAAACGTCAATTTTACTGCTCCTCGGATGCTGCCTGAACTGCTGTGCTCTTCCAGCACCACTAATCCAGAATATTTTAATCAAAACTGTCCTCATCAGCTGCAGCCACCACAGCCTTCGGGCAGAGAGACATTATCCTTCCCTTCTCACCAGGTCTTAAACTAATTGGGTCTCCCATCATAAGCCAGGCAGGAAGAAGTTCAGATGCAGTTATGTTGAGTGACATGAACTTCCCCTACAGTGGGCATAAAATGTTGTGTCCCCAAAACTTTTGCCAGTACCTCAAAGATCCTCTGCAGACTTCTTTGAACATCTGTATCTCTTCTCAGTATTTCATAATAAACTTTCCTAGACCATTGTTCCAGCACGAATGACACCTCCTCACTTCATTGAGGCACCTGGTTTCCAGAATCAGCTGTACATCCTCAATCTGGTCTTCTATGGTGGATCATTGGGTGTTTGTGGTCTTCCCTGTATCTGTCCAGCATCGTACTCATTGGCAAGTAAAATATCAGATCAGGAATAATGCTTCCTTCCTCTATATATGTCAAGGCAATGCACATGGGGAGGCTCTGCTTGGGTGTGGCCTACAGGTCCGACTTGCTGTGCCAGCACTAGAGCCTCCCTCATAGATATTGCCAATTTAAATTCTTTCACCATCTGCTCCATCTTGGTGAGGCGCCTTTTAACCTCATCCTCTGTGACTTGATGCCTGTGATATGGAACCCTGCTGACCACATCAGAATGTAACATATGAGATTTGAACACACATAGCCCAAAGATCATGAGACAGAATTTCTTTATTCAACTGGATCAGGTCATTACAAACATAACAGAAAAGGTTAGAGATGGAAGTTTTACAGTATCACGTAGATTAAAGCCTGTGGTTTATATTGGGTTGAGGAATCCCTTGTCTGTCAATTCCTTCTTCCCATTAGCCTATCTTCTTCCAAAAATACCTATTTTTCAAGATCATTTAAGTTTGCCTGCTCCAGCTGCACTGCCCTCAATAGCGCCACCTGCTGCTGGAGTCCCAGCACAACACATAATCTCCCCTGCTCAATGCCTTCCCCAACCATCACCATCTGGTGCCGGACGTTCTGTTACATAAATATTATTGTTCTGCTTTCATTTTGTTTAAATAGGCTTTCAAATAATAAATATTGAAGATCTTTTCTTTTTAGGAACTGAAAGCCTTCATTCAAAAGTGTTTCAAAATTTGCATTTTAAACTGCAGGGAAAATACCATAACCAAAATGTTTTACAATTACTGCTGCTTACTAAAGTATGTTTATCTAAATCACAAAAATCTTTCATTTCCTATTTCTAGATTACATTCATTCCAACAGAAATGTTTTACATGCTACAATATGAACAAAGTCAATATAACTGTTAAAATATACAAACACTCAGACACAATTCATCTTAACAATGTGTTCAATTATCATGTTATTTAAATAATAAAAAAACTTATGACTTTATGTAAATATTGCATGTGACTCACTCGTATGTAATGTCACCTGATTGCCATCAAAATCACTTCTTTGAAAGGTCGCTCAGTAATGTTAACCCATTATAATCCAGCAAATAAAACTGAGGTCAGCTCCATTATTGCTACTTAATCTCTTATGAGACCTGATCTGAATCAAACTGCATGCTGCAGGAAAAAACATGGACTCATCGCAGATGAAATGAAGTAATTAAATTTTTTGAATGCAAACTGATAGTATTTTCTCTGTGCAACAGAATAATAAAATCGCTTCTAAAGACCAAGTTTAGGAATTGCTATAAATAACATATGACAGAAAGTTTCCTTTGCATTTTCATGTTTATCAGCAGTTACCTCTCACAAATCCACTCACTCAAATAAATGTGACATTGTTTTCAATAACTGTATGAAAAACTTGATATCTTTGCAGTTAATGTAATTGAGCAGATTTGACCTGATGCTTCTGAAAAACAAGTCAATAAATAAAAGCCATATAATGGAAAGACCCTTGTTTTTATGTGAATGAAGAATTTTGAACTTGTGATGTTTCTGTCACGCGTGAATCATTCGGAAGTGGTTCAATGGAATGAAGAACAATGAATCATAGGATTGCTGAGGTAGCTATCACCGCTTTATTGATCCAAACTCTCTTCGATAATGTAGCCATGATGTGGAGGTGCCGGCGTTGGACTGGGGTGAACAAAGTTAAAAATCACACAACATCAGGTTTAGTGCAACAGGCTTATTTGAAAGTATAAGCTTTCGGAGCACTGCTCCCTCATCAGGTAGCTTGTGGAGAAAGATCATAGGACACAGAATTTATTGTAAAAGGATGCCCCGAGGTGAAACCAAGCAGACGCTATGACAACGGATGAATGGACACCGTGCAACAATCGCTAGACAGGAATGTTCCCTCCAGTGGGGGAACACTTCAGTGGTCGAGGACATTCAGCCTCGGATCTTCGGATGACCATCCTCCAAGGCAGACTTTAGGAAACGCAACAATGCAAAGTGGCCAAGCAGAGGCTGATAGTCAAATTCGGTCCACATGAGCACAGCCTCAACCAGGACCTTGGGTTCATGTCACACCACAGGTGACCCACTACACTGTACATTCTCACACACACACAGACCCTCTCTCATACACATGCTCTCACACACAAGAACAAACACTCACACCCTCTCATAGGTATATACTCCTTCACACTCGCGCACTCTCACAAGTATATACACGCACACGCACACACACAGGTCTATGGGGTGAATTTGCATTTGCAGATTTGCATTTGCTGATACATCTATTTTATTCAAACAACACACAATCTGTAGGCAGTCAGTCAATGTTACATTTTATAAATTCCTACTTTAGAAATAGAACCAGTCTGATTCAAGGTTGGGATACAGGCGAACTTCAGCCTCACACCTTTAATGTATTGTCTGAGCTGAAATGTCATTTTTTTTATATTCTGATAAAGCCTCAATTAATCTCAGGGCTGTGACTTGAAAGTAATTCTGGGATTTACATATCAATGAATTGAAACCTGTATCCCCATTCTAAGTGATTAAATTTAGGTTTGTTCAATACATCGCATCAATTGTACGAAACTTTGGTCTTTTACTATAAATTCTGTGTCCTATGATCCTACCCCATTGCTACCTGATGAAGGAGCAGTGCTATGAAAGCTTGTACTTTCAAATGAACCTGTTGGACTATAGCCTGGTGTTGTCTGATTTTAACTTTGATAATGTAATTTCTTAAATCCTTCTCAAAGACAATATAACTGTCTGAGCTGATTGTTTCATATTTCTATTATCAAGGGATAGTAACATAGCATGAGCTATATAACAATGCACAACCATAAGGCATCAGAGCAGGAGTAGACCATTCAGCCCTTCAAGTCTGCCCCACAGTCTATGAGATCATGGCTGGTCTGCCTCAGGCCTCAGCTCTTATTTTTTGCCAGCTCCTCATAACCCTCAACTACTCAAGATTTCTAAAGTCTATCTACTTCCTGTTTAAATACTTTAAATAATCTAACTTCCATAACTCTCCGGGATTGAGAATTCCAGATATTTACTCAGTTTTAAAAGAGTATCCCCTTATTCTGTAATCATATTCCTAGCTTGAGATTCCACAAGAGTGGAAACATCTTCTCAACTTCTATCGTGTCGTGCCCCCTCAGAATTTTGTATGTTTCGGTAAGATCACCGAGCGTCTCTAAATTCTGATAAATAAAGGCCTAAATTTAGCCATTCTAAATAAAGTCAACCATTTCAGCCCAGGAATCAGCCCAGTCAATTTCTACCTCCAATGCCAAGGTATGCTTTTTTAAATACAAGAACCAAATCTGTACACCGTACTAAACATGTGGCCTCACCAACACCCTGTACAGATGTAAGAAGACTCACCTGTTTTTAAAGTCCAACTCCCGAGCATTAAAAGCCAAAGTTCCATGTGCTTCCTTAATTACATGCTGTACTTGCATGAGAACATTTTATGTTTCATGCACAAGAACACCCAGATCCCTTGGTGCTGCATGTTTCTGGGAGTCTCTGTCTACTTAAGTAATAGTCTGCCTTTGGTTCTTTAACCAAATATCTTCCATTCTTCACCTGGAATGTTTTCTCACAATTGCTAAGGAAAACAAAGCACCACAAAATAGACTCATCAATCCTCTAAGTTACATCACTTACTTAAGGACATAGTTGCTATGCCGGGGCTGCAACAGTTTGTGAATAAACCAGCCAGAGGGGAAAGCATCATGTCCATGACAGTATCAGTGGAATGATTACTGCACATAGGAATGTAGAATGTAGAACATTCAGCCCATCGAGCCTGCTCTGCCATTCAATACAATTCTTTTGCCCGCTCGATCCTCATAAACGTGTGTGCAATTGGAAATCAAAAATCTATCATCACTAGCTTAAACGTACTAAAGACTGAGCTTACACATCCTTCTGGGATAAATAATTCCAAAAGTTCACAGCCATCTGAGTAAAACATTTCCCCTCTTCTCACCATCTTCCTTATTTTCAAATTGTATCCCTGGTTCTAACCTCCCCAATGAGGAGAAACATCTCACCTGCATCTACCCTGTTTATCCCTTTAAGCATTTTGTATGATTCAATGAGATCCCCGCTTATCCTTTGAAACACTGTAGAATACAGGTCTGATATGCATACTCTGTCTTGTTAGGACAGTCCCACCATCCTATAGGCAAGTTTGATGAACCATCATTGCACTCCCTCCTATGGCAATATTTTTCCTGAGATAAGGAGACCTAAACTGTACATGATGCACCTATGTTTTCTAAATAAGCTTTGTACAATTGAAACAAGATTTCACTACTCCTGTACTCAAATCTTCTTACCATAAAGCCATTCCATTGGCTTTTCTAACAGCTTGCTGCACCTGCATGTTAGCCTTCAGTGACATATTGGCAAAGATAACTAGGTCTTTTTGTGCATCTATGCTTTCCAATCTCTTACCGTTCAAGCAATACTCTACACGCCTGTTTCATCTACCAAAGTCGATAACCTCAGGTTTTTCCACATTATACTCAAACTGCCATATTGTCAACCATTCACTCAGCCTCTCCAAATTCTTCTAAAGCTGCTTTACATCTTTCTCAAAATACACATTCCCACTTCATTTTGTATCATCTGCAAATTCAGAAATATTACATTGGGCCCTATCTCCAAGTCATTAATATACATTGACAGCAACTGGGGTCCAAGTACTGGTCCTTGTGACAACATACTTGTCATAGCCTCCAATGTGAGAATGACCTATTCATTTCTAAACTCTGTTTTCTGTCTGTTAGCCAATCTTGAATACATGCAAGTACATTACTTCCTATCCAATGTGCTTTAGTTTTTCTGACCAGTCTCTTTTGGGGACTTTATCAAAAGCCTTCTGAAAATCTAAGTATATTACATCAATCATTTCCCTTTATCAATTTTCTTTAATAACACTGACAAAAATTCCAACAAATTAGTTAAACATAATCTTCATTTCCCAATCCATGGCAACTTTGCCCAATCAGCTCATCATTATCCAAATGTCTAATTATCACATTCTTTATAATAGATTCTAGTATTTTCCCAACCACTCATGTAAGACTAAGAGATATGTAGTTCCCTATTTTATATCCAACTCATATCTAAAATTTAAATTTAAATTTAAGTCTAAAGCGAGGTGTCATTTCCTACCTTCTAATCTCTAGGAGTCGTTCCAACACGTATAGAATTTTGAAAGACACTCACCAATGTATTGATTATCTCTATAGCTGCCTCCTCCAATACTCTTTGGGATATAGACTATCAGGTTCTGGGGATTTATCAGTTTTCTGCCTCATTAACTTCATCAGAACAATCTTCTTACTAATCCTAATTTCCTTTAACTCCTAGTTCTCCCTAGCCAGTTGGATTTCTAATTCTGCAAGATTTCATTTATCTTTCTCAGTGAAAACAGACCCCAAGTTAGCATTGAGCTTTTCTGCAATTCCTCTATCCCTATTATAAATTCTGCTACTCTGTTTGTAATTGACTTTGATTTAACCAAATGTTTCTCTTATATTCCTACAGAAGCTTTTACAGTCAGTTCTAATGTTTTTTTGTTGTACTGTATTTATACTGCATTCTCCCTTTCCTTATCAGTTTCTTGGCCCTCCCTTGTTATATTCTAAAAACATTCCAATCCTTAGATTTACTACTTTTTCTAGCAACTTTATAGCCTGTTCTGTAAAGCTTATATAATGCTGAACTCCTTTGTTAACCAAACGTTGTTTACTTTTTGCATCTTGAAAGAATGCATAGCTGCTGTAAGCAATACAATAGCTCTTTAAAGAATAGCCATTACCTAAGTACAGGAGAAAGTGAAGGCTGCAGATACTGGAGATCAGTGTCGAAGAGTGTGGTGCTGGAAAAGCACAGCCAGTCAGGCAGCATTCTAGAATTGACGTTCTGAGCATAAGTCCGTCATGCCTTTTAATGTATTTTCCCAATACTTCTCAGCCAGCCTCAAATTTAACACGTTTGATTCAAACTGAACTACCAGACCTTCAGGTAAAATGAAAAGTTATATCATATTGTGCTTACTGATCACTGAAGGTTCTTTTACAATAATATTGCTAATTAGCCATTTTTCATGATAATATTTGAACTAAAATAGCATATCCTCTAGTTGGCTCCTGAACATACTGCTCTAGAAAATCATCTCTGGCACTTTTCTGAACCTTGGGGAATGGGGTATGTCTGAAATACTCATGATAAAATAGCATATGAGCGAGCATGAACAACAGATAAAATAAATGTGAGAGAAACAGTGTGGACAACAGGTAAAACAGCAAGGGAGAGACAATATACCAATTAAATCAGCATTGGAGAGGGAGAGAGCAAACACCAGATTATGATAGTGTGAGAAAGGGAGAGAGAAAGCAGAAACACTTTTTCCATACAAATTGTGAAATAAAGTTCTCTGGCAAATCAGACTTTGTAAATCTTCTCACTGTGCTCTGGGCGGCATGGTGGCTAGCACTGCCAGTTCAATTCCCGCCTCAGGCAACTGTCTGTGTGGAGTTTGCACATTCTCCCGGCGTCTGTGTGGGTTTCCTCCGGGTGCTTCGGTTTCCTCCCACAGTCCAAAAATGTGCAGGTTAGGTGAATTGGCCATGCTAAATTGCCTGTAGTGTTAGATGTAAGGGAATGGGTTTGGGTCGGTTGCTCTTCGGAGGGTCGGTGTGGACTTGTTGGGCCGAAGGACCTGTTTCCACACTGTAAGTAAGTAATCTAATCGTTAAAACAGTATGAGAAGGAGAGAGAGTGTGTTTGTGAGAGAGAGAGAACACTAAATAAAATGACATGTTTATGTGAGAGAGAGAGGAAAACAGAGTTTTGGACTGTTTTCCTTGGATTCGGAGCAGAAAGCTGTGGGAAAATTTGAGTTTTAGTGTCGTAAGGGGTCTCGACAGATTTGGTAGGGAGAATTTGTTCCTGCTCATGAATGGATTAATTAAGGAAAAGAGGGCACAGTTTAAAAGTGTATTCAAAATAAGTAAATACGTAAAAAAAATTTTGAACTGTAGTAGTTTAGCTTCAATGTACTCCTGGAAATGTAATGGATATTGGTTCAAGTGAAGGATTCTTGAGTGATTATTTGTATACAAACAATGTGCAGATTATGCAAAAAATGCAGGAGTTTGGCACAAAGTTAAGGTGCTTGAAAAGCTGGTGTAAACATGATGCACTGAATGGCTACTGTAACATTTCTGTGAGTTTGCGTTTCTGTCAAGGTTATAAGTTTAAAAGTATTTGATGTTCATGTGTTAAAAAACCTTGTGATTAATATCAACATCACCTATTTCTGACACAAAGGGATAGGTATCTAACTGTAACCATTTACCAGAATGGAGGACATCCAAGCTTGAAATTCTAGTCAGGATAAATAATTGCTTTTGGGAATAGATTCTATTTCTGGCAAAGGACCTTTTATCGATGGTATCGATCCAGCACATTTAGGCTGCTTTCAGCGTCCCAAATATAAAATGGAAGCAGGCACTTCAGGAATCAGTATATGACTCACTTTGCATTTAATTTTTTTCTTATGACTCAGCTTCAGCTTCTGAAATGTACCTCTGTGATAAAGGTCTATTAGACAGACAAATTGAGGAAACATTCAAAGATTACAAATGTCAGCAACATCACTTTTGGATTCCCTGATTACGACACAATCAAGCAGATTATGTTGTACAAGAAATGCTGCACCCAAAACTGGAGTCGTCAAGGTTGATTTCTGCCAGTGGGAGAGCGATGGGGCAAGGTTTATGTACTGATTGTAACAAGGTCAGCCAGCTGTACCTCATCAAATATGAGATCCGTGATGGGGCCTGTTAATCTTATCCAATCAGATATCTGACTGACATAAAAAGGCTGAGTGACAGAGATGCTGATACTCTGGTGCCTCTCTCCGTATGAGGCAGTGTTATAGTCAAGGACTATTCATGTGTAAATAAAGGCCGACTTGGAAATGGGATACCGACTTCTGTAGAATTATTTCAGTTTAAATCTGCTGACTTCCAGGCAAAATGTATCCTGGATTAAATTGAGAAAATTGAGACATTGTTGTGGTTCTGTTCGCCGAGCTGGAAGTTTTTGTTGCAAACGTTTCGTCTCTTGGCTAGGCGACATCATCAGTGCTTGCATCAGCTGAAACTGACAACCGGAAGCGGCAGGGACAGACCACTATAAACACCGGAGGAAACATCAAAGAAGCGCTTCGCAGGAGGCTCCCAAGCACTGATGATGTCGCCTAGCCAGGGGATGAAACATTTGCAACAAAAACTTCCAGCTCGGCGAAAGAACCACAACAACGAGCACCCAAGCTACAAATCTTCGCACAAACATTGAGACATTAGTATGGACAGGACAGATAGTTTGTACCTTCAAGGACTGTTATAACCCTGATGGGAAATGTGCACGGATAGTCAAGCCCCAATGTTGCATGAATCATTACAAATGTATAAATGACTAATTGAATCACTAATAGGGTTGATCTGCTTTTTGTTTAACTGCTATCCATGCCAGAAGAAACTCATACCAAATTCAACAATAAATAAAGAAAATTAATGAGTAAAGTTATTGTTTAACAAGCAGCAAAATGGATTATTAACTATTACTAAGCTTTATAAATGAAATAGAAACAGAATTTGACAATTCACCCCTTCAAGCCTGCTTTAGTTCAAACCCGAACATGCACACATTCTTTCACAAATGGGACCAATGAATTAGGGAGCTCAACAAAATATCATAGGTGGAAAATGTAAGAAAGAGTAAAAAAAATGTGGTTTAGGAGTGGAATTAGGTGACTTTCTCACAGCTATTTTGATATATGATGATTATAATATTATGTTGTTCTTGACCATAAGAATGCTAGAAGATCCTCAATTTGCTCACCAGTCATTTGGTCTTAGGTAAAAAAAACAAAAAAGTGCAAATGTTGGAAGTCTGAGGCAAAAACCGAAATTGCTGGCAACTCTCTGGCAGCATCTGTGGAGACAAAGAGTTAATGCTTCATGTCCGCTCACCCTTCTTCAGAATAAAACCTGTCCTGATGAAGAGTCATTGGACTTGAAACATTGATTCTGCTTTCTTTCCACAGATGCTGCCAGTCCTCGTGAGTTTCTCCAGCAATTTCTGTTTTAGTTGGACTTGGATCTTTGCCCTGAAGCTGCTCAGAAATCAGTGAAGGGGCTGAACCATGCTCCATCAGGACTTGAAGTTGCTCTTTTCACAGACTTTGGGTGCTGTTTTTCGCTGATGGTGATGCCTTTTGGTCCACGGAAGGGGCTGATCCATGCTCCATCAGGGCTGTCATCATTAGTCAATCTGAGAGCTGGGACACAGTAGTCCTGGGAATTTGGGAAGTGAATGTCAGGAAGGTAATCTTTGCTGCTTCTAGGAAAATGGAAAATGCAAATGTAGGGTTTGGATGCGTAATACTGGAATACAGAGTGGATAATGATGGTGAAGAGGGACAACTCCAAATATAAGGGTGGGGACGGGGTTACTGAGGGAGGGGAGTTTTTGCTTGTCACTAGTGCCTTGGCTTCAGTTAGGGAACAGTGAAGCATGTTAGTGGGTATGGCTCTGCAGTAGGGAAAGGGCAATATAGAAGAGATTGTTTGTCACATAAAAGAGTTGGATGAGACTTGGAGAGCTTCAAGGCTGATGAGGTTGACAGGGACAGCTGCACAAAAGGGAACATGAAAGATGAGGGCACTGGGGGGGCAATAGTTTTGATATTTAGGTAGAGCCTGGACACTCCTCTCAGTATCTGCGTAACATTCCATGTGCTACCAAATCGCAACTGCACAATAAGGAAAACAAATGCCTGCCAACACCTTCACAGTTTTGTTTTATCTGTAATGGGCAGGAGGGATGACGAGGTGCAATTACAGAGCTTAAAGGGGCAAATGCATTAAGCCAGTAATTTAGTACTATATTTAAGGGATTAATGTTTTGGATTAGGAAAATGAAGGGCAGTAGTTTATGGATCCAGAGATGTTACTGAATGCTCTTCAAATTAATAAACAAAGAATCGTGATGGGAGAAAGTGAGGACTGCAGATGCTGGAGATCAGAGTCGAGAGTGTGATGCTGGTAAAGCTCAGCAAGTCAAGTAGCATCTGAGGAGCAGAAGTATCGATGTTTCGGGCATAAACCCATTCCTGATTATTCTCCTTCTCCTCAGAAGCTGCCTGACCTGCTGTGTTTTTCCAGCACCACACTCTCGACAAAGAATCATGAGAATATGGATAGTAGCATCACACATAGAACATAGAACAGTACAATGCAGAACAGGCCCTTTGGCCCTGGATGTTGCACTGACTTGTGAACTAATCTATCCCATCATCATCCATGTGCTTATCCAAGGATTGTTTAAATCTCCCTATGTGACTGAGTTAACTACATTGGCAGGCAGGTCATTCCACGCCCCTTGGAATAGCAGAAAGCATAAGGGACTGTCAGAGAATATAGGAGGATTTAGATAGACTGGAGAGTTGTGCGGAAAAGTGGCAGATGGCTTACAATCCAGACAAATGTGAGGTAATGCATTTAGACAAGTCTAATTCTATCGCGAATTATACAATGAATGGAAGAGCCTTGGGAAAAGTTGATCGGCAGAGAAATCTGGGAGTGCACATCCATTGTACCCTGAAGGTTGCTGCACATGTGGATAGAGTGGTCAAGAAGGCATATAGTATGCTTGCCTTCATTGGACGGGGTATTGAGTATAAGAGCTGGCAAGTCATGTTAAAATTGTACAAGACATTAGTTCAGCCACATTTAGAATATTGTGTACAGTTCTGGTCGCCCCAACATTTAGAATATTGTGTACAGTTCTGGTCGCCCCATTACCAAAAGGATGTGGACGCTTTGGAGAGGGCACAGAAAAGGTTTATGAGGATGTTGCCTGGTATGGAAGGTGCTAGCTATGAAGAAAGGTTGAGTAGGTTAGGTTATTTTCACTAGGAAAAAGGAGATTGAGGGGGGACCTAATTGAGGTTTATAAAATCATGAAGGGCATAGATAGGGTGGATAGAGACAAGCTTTTTCCCAGGGTGAATAACCTGCCTCTGACACCTGTCTTAAATTTATCACCCCTCAATTTGTACCTATGCCCCCTTGTACATGCTGACATCATCATCCTAGGAAAAAGACTTTCACTGTCTATCTTATTTAATCCTCTGATCATCTTGTATGTCTCTATCAATTCCCCTCTTAGCCTTCTTCTTTCCAATGAGAACAGACCCAAGTCTCTCAGCCTTTCCTCATAAGACCTTTCCTCCAGACTAGACAACATCCTGGTAAATCTCCTCTGCACCTTTTCCAATGCTTCCATATTCTTCCTGTAATGAGGCAACCAGAACTGTACACAATATTCCAAGTGTGGCCGCACTTGCGTTTTGTATAGTTGTAGCATGACATTACGGCTCCGGAACTCAATCCCTCTACCAAAAAGACCGACCAGACCGTATGCCTTCTTAACAGCACTATCAACCTGAGTGGCAACTTTCAGGGATGTATGTACATGGACTCCAAGGTCCCTCTGTACAATCACAATGCAAAGAATATTTCCATTGACCTAGTATTCTGCCTTCCTGTTATTCTTCCCAAAGTGAATCACCTCACATTTAGCTGCATTGAACTCCATTTGCCACCTCTCAGCCTAATTCTGCAGTTTATCCAAGTCCCCCTCTAACCTGCAACATTCTTCCACATTGTCCACTACTCCACCGACTTTAGTGTCATCTGTAAACTTGCTAACCAATCCATCTATGCCTGTGTCTAAGTCATTTATAAAAATGACAAACAGCAGTGGTCCCAAAACAGATCCTTGTGGCACACCACTAGTAACCGGACTCCAGGCTGAATATTTTCTATAAACCACCACTCGCTGCCTTCTTACAGGAAGCCAGTTTCTAATCCAACCTGCTAAATCATCCTCAATCCCATGCCTCTGCATTTTCTCCAACAGCCTATCATGTGGAACCTGATCAAAGGCCTTACTGAAGTCCATGCACACCACATCAGCTGCCCTACCCTCATCCACATGCTTAGTCACCTTCTCAAATAACTCAGTGAGGTTTGTGAGACATGACCTGCCCTTGAAGAAACCGTGTTGACTATCTGCAAACAAATTGTTGGTTGCTAGATGATTATAAATCCTATCTCTTATAATCCTTTCCAAAACTTTTCCTACAACAGACATAAGACTCACTGGTCTCCTGTGTCATCTCTACTGCCTTTCTTGAACAAGGGCACAACATTTGCAATCCTCTAGTATTAAATATGTAGACAATGATGACTCAAATATCAAGGCCAAAGGCTCCAACACCTCCTCCCTAGCTTCCCAGAGAATCCTCGGATAAATCCCATCTGGCCCAGGGGACTTGTCCACTTTCATTTCTCCTAGAAACACCTCTTCCTTACTAACCTCGATCCTTTCCAATCTAATATCTCATATCTCATTCTTCTCTTTTTCAATATTCTCCTTTTCCTGAGTGAAAGCCGATAAGAAATATTATTTTAGCCCCTCTCCAATCTCCACAGGGTTCACACACAACTTCCCACTTCTGTCTCTGACTGGCCCTATTCCTACCCTCATCATCCTTTTATTCCTCACACACCCATAGAAAGCTTTAGGGTTCTCCTTTATTCTACCTGCTAAAGACTGCTTATGTCCTCCTCTCTTTGCTCTTCTTAACTATCTCTTTAAATCCTTCCTAGCTAATCTGTAACTCTCCATTGCCTCATCTGAACCTTCTCATCTCCGTCACATAAGCCTCTTTCTTCAGCTTAACTAGAGATGCAATTTCTATAGTAAACCACGGTTCTCTTACCTTATCACTTCCTCCCTGCCTGACAGGGACATACCTATCAAGGACACGCAATATTTGTTCCTTAAACCAGCTCCGCATTTCAATAGTTCCCATCCCCTGCATTTTGCTACCCCATTCTATGCATCCTAAGTCTTGCCTAATCGGATTATAATTGCCCTTGCCCCATCGATAACTCTTGATCTGTGGCATGTACCTATCCCTTTCCATTGCTAAACTAAACATAACTGAATTACGGTCACTCTGTCCAAAGTGCTCACCTACCACTAAATCAAACATCTGGCCTGGTTCATTACCAAGCACCAGATCCAGTATGGCAGGAAATTCTCCTGCACACATTGGACAAAGACTGATCCATCCTGTGTACTGGAGTTATAGCATTTCTAGTCAATTTTGGGAAGTTAAAGTCCTCCATAATGACCACCCTATTTCTTCCACTCTTACCCAGAATCGTTTTGCCAATCCTCTCCTGCAAACCCCCAGAACTCTGCAGAAGCCTATAAAAAACTCCCAGCAGTGTGACCTCCCCTCTCCTGTTTCTAACCTCAGCCCATACTACCTCAGTAGACGGATCCTCATCAAAAGTTCTTTCAGCCACCGTTATACTGTCCTTGACTAACAAGGCCACACCTCCACCTCTTTTACCGCCTTGCCTGTTCTTAATGAAAGATCTAAACCCTGAAACCTGTAACATCTATTTCTGACCCTGCTCTATCCATGTCTCCAAAATGGCCACAACGTCGAAATCCCAGGTACCTATCCATGCTGCAAGCTCACTTACCTTATTTCGGATCCCTCTGGCATTGAAGTAGACACACTTCAAGCCAGCTTGCTGTCTGCCAGCACATTCTTGTGACCGTGAAATCCTGTCACATGCCCTCCCTACTCTCATCATCCTGTGCACTAGAACTACACCTCAGGTTCCCATCCCCCTGCTGAGCTAGTTTAAACCCACCCGAACAGCACCAACAAATTCCCACCGAGGATATCAGTACCCTTCTGGTTCAAGTGAAGACCGTCTTGTTTGAATAGGTTCCACCTTCCCCAGAATGAGCCCCAATTATCAATGTACCTGAAACCCTTGCTCCTGCACCATCCCTATTTCTTGCCTCATTATCATGTGGCAGGGGTAACAAACCAGAGATAACAATTCTGTCGGTTCTAGCTCTCAGCTTCCAGCCTAGCTCCCTGAATTCCCGCCTTACATCCCTATCCCTCTTTCTACCTATGTCGTTGGTACTGATGTGGGCCACGACTTGGAGCTGGTCACGGTCTTCCTTCAGGACCCCAAAGACTCGATCCGAGACATCACAGACCATGGTACCTGGGTGGCAACATACCAACCGTGCATCTCGTTCATTCCCAACAAACCTTCTATCTGAGCCTCTAACTATTGAGTCCCCAATGACTAACACTCTCCTCCTTTTCCTCCTTCCCTTCTGTGCAACAGGGACAGGCTCTGTGCCAGAGACCTGCACTCCATTGCATACCCCTGGCAAGTCATCCCCCCACACAACACATTATGGATAGATTAGGCTAATCTTGGGTTGTGATGTTGCTATAAGATACCATTTATGCAACTTGTCAGTCAGGACAGTAATAATTTTAAATCTTGCCAGAAGTGTGCTATTATGTCAGCCTCACTAATTATTCAGCAACAGACCAGCAATCAGGACTGTAAGTCCTTCAACACTGTGCTGTAGTGAAATGCGAGGTTACATTTTTCCAGAGAGGGAAAGTGAAAAGAAGCGTTTTCTTTCATCTTAAAGTGTGCAACGTCTTAAATTTATCTGATTGACAAATTGTATATAATTTGGCAGGAGAAATTTTAAAGAAACATTGACTTCAAAGTTCACTTAAACTTTATAATCCAGCATATACAGATACATTTTAGCAGAAGCTTTGGGTTTCAGAGCACAATTTGTACTAAAACAGAGAGTTTTAAATCATTGCAGGTAAGTGACTAATGAGTTTCTTTTTCTTTTAATTTGTAAAAATAGGCAAAATTAAACATATCGCAGAACTAAAAAAGTCCTACTCAGTTCATTATTTAATAAAATTGTGGAATTATTAATAGACCACTTTTATATAAAAGATGTTAATAGTAATCAATCAAAACCTGCATCCCATTTTAAGTGATTAAAGACTTCACAGCAATCTGGGTTTATTCAATACATTACATCAGTTGTATGACACTTTGATATTTTCTGTGCCTAATGATTTGGCCTCACTGCTACCTGACAAAGGGGCAGTGCTCTGAAAGCTTGTACTTCCAAATAAACCCATTTGACTATAATTTGGTGTTTTGTGATTTTTAACTATATAAAAAAGGCTTCTATCATTAAAACTCCCAATGCAGCAGTTGGCATGAGAAAAGATTTTCTTTTATAACAGAACCATGTCCCACTTATTCAGAACACTTTTTCTACTTTCCAAAGTATTTTTCAGAAATAAAATCAATTAATCCAAATCTGAACCTGTGGTTTCCATCTTCCTGAAGTAATTAGGTTATTATTTGAGACAACACCATGAATCTGAAAATTGAAGGCCCAACTGGTTGCTTGTGTGACATTTATTGTTCACTTGCGATTGCAATAAAATAACATTTTTAAATCCACGCTAAAATACAGAGCCCTAATATTCTAGAATATATAAAAGCAACATAGTGTGAATAGAGGAAATCTTGAAAAAAAAAGAAAATGCTGGAGAAACTACAGTTCTGACAACATCTTGGAGAGAGAAACAAAATTAACGTTGTAACTCGATATGACTCTTCATCAGAACTCTCTGAAATATGTCATATAAGACTCAAAACACTTAGTTTGTTTCTTCAGACCTGCTGAGTCTATCCACCATTTCCTGCTTTTATTCTAGAATAAGTGCTAAAATATGGCTTCTCTAGCCTAGGAGTTGACATAGTAAAGTCATAGATAAGGTGCTGGACTAATAATCCTCAGGGATCACATGTTACAGAATGGCACATTGTGAAATTGAATTCAATGATTCTGCTACAAGAACCAGGTCAACAAGACCACAGTTGCCTACTAATGTCCTTCAGGTAGGGAGTTCACAATACCATCAGCTGAGACAATGCTGTCTAAAAGTGATTTAACAAGTCATTCAGTTCTAAGTGATCATTACTTCAGCACTATTTTTCAGTCCTGTGACCTCCACCAGAAATGTATGTACAATGGCAGTTCAAATGTATTTGGCAGTTTTGTGCTATTCTGTTCAGTGAATATTCTGGTGCTCACTCAAGGGAGATATCAAGCAAAAAGAAATTAATCTGCATGCGATTAAGTTATATGAACAGCAATAATTCAGTTCAACAATTCCAATGTCATTGATGTGCCATGATGGTATAATTGTTATATTATCATTTTTTTGAAAGAAGGCTAATCTGAGTTTTTTTAAAATGGGCACAACAATTCAAAAGGTGGCTCCTAGAAGTCAGAAGTGTGCGCTCCTAAATTACTGCTAGCCAAAAAAACAGACAGATTGATATGATATCTTAACACCAATCACAAATGGTGCCATTTAGAATTTGATTAACCTTAGACATACAATGGATTCTTGAGTGGGTACAAATAGAACATAGAACATAGAACAATACAGCACAGAACAGGCCCTTTGGCCCACGAAGTTGTGCCGAACATTTGTCCCCGCTTAAGCACCCATCCATGTACCTATCCAATTGCCGCTTAAAGGTCACCAAAGATTCTGACTCTACCACTCCAACAGGCAGCGCATTCCATGCCCCCACCACTCTCTGGGTAAAGAACCCACCCCTGACATCTCCCCTATACCTTCCACCCTTCACCTTAAATTTATGTCCCTTGTGAAACTCTGTTGTACCCGGGGAAAAAGTTTCTGTCTACTCTATCTATTCCTCTGATCATCTTATAAACCTCTATCAAGTCACCCCTCATCCTTCGCCGTTCCAATGAGAAAAGACCTAGCACTCCCAACCTATTCTTCTCTGCACCCTCTCCAAAGCTTCCACATCTTTCCTAAAGTGAGGCGACCAGAACTGCACACAGTACTCCAAATGTGGCCTAACCAAAGTCCTGTACAGTTGCAACATCACTTCACGACTCTTGAATTCAATCCCTCTGCTAATGAATGCTAATATGGATTTTAGACAGCATTGTCTCAGCTGATTGTATATGGATTTTAGTAAGGCGTTTGATAAGGTTCCCCATGGTAGGCTACTGCAAAAAATACGGAGGTATGGCATTGAGGGTGAGTTGGAGGTTTGGATTAGGAGTTGGCTGGCTGGAAGAAGACAGAGGGTAGTAGTTGATGGCAAAGGTTCATCTTGGAGTGCCGTCAGTATGGCATTGAGGGTGAGTTGGAGGTTTGGATTAGGAGTTGGCTGGCTGGAAGAAGACAGAGGGTAGTAGTTGATGGCAAAGGTTCATCTTGGAGTGCCGTCACTAGCGGTGTTCCGCAAGGATCTGTTTTGGGACCATTGCTGTTTGTCATTTTTATAAATGACCTGGAGGAGGGGTTAGAAGGTTGGGTGAGCAAGTTTGCGGATGATACGAAAGTCGGAGGAGTTGTAGACAGTGAGGAAGGATATAGCAGGTTACAACGGGATATAGATAAGCTGCAGAACTGGGCAGAAAGGAGGCAAATGGAGTTCAATGTAGCTAAGCGTGAGGTGATTCACTTTGGTAAGAGTAACAAAAAGATGGGGTACTGGGCTAATGATCGGATACTTGGTAGTGTGGATGAGCAGAGGGATCTTGGTGTCCATGTACACAGATCTTTGAAAGTTGCCACCCAGGTAAATAGTGCAGTGAAGAAGGCATATGGCGTACTGGCTTTTATTGGAAGAGGAATTGAGTTCCGGAGTCCTGACATCATGCTGCAGTTGTATAAGACTCTGGT
>NC_057711.1:62798755-62846293 GCF_004010195.1 Chiloscyllium plagiosum | reverse complement strand
GCTCTGTCTGAACCTTGTTTCCTCAACTTTATGTAAGCCTCCTTCTTCCTCTTTACAAGACATTCAACCTCCCTCGTCAACCAAGGTTCCCTCACACGACCATTTCTTTCCTGCCTGACCGGTACATACATATCAAGGACACGTCGTATCTGTTCCTTGGAAAAGTTCCACATTTCCACGACATCCTTCCCCGACAGCCTATGCTCCTAACTTATGCTCCTCAGATCCTGTCTTACAGCATCGTAATTACCCTTAGCCCCAATTGTAAAACCTACCCTGCTGCACGCGCCGATCGCTCTCCATAACCAAGGCGAAAGTCACAGAATTGTGGTCACCATCACCAAAATGTTAACCCACTAACAAGCCCATCACTTGTCCCAGTTCATTACCGAGTACCAAATCCAAAATGGCCTCCCCTCTGGTCGGACAATCAACATACTGAGTTAGAAAAGCTTCCTGGACACACTGCACAAACACCGCCCCATCCAATCTACTTGATCTAAAGTGCTTCCAATCAATATTTGGGAAGTTGAAATCGCCCATGACTACTACTACCCTGTGGCTTCTGCACCTTTCCAAAATCAAATGTAAAGCTTTTAAGATAACAGCAGGAGGTTGGAGATCGGCTTTGCTTTCTGAAACACAGATTCATCAAACCAATACCACAGGTATCATAAGTTTGATTTGAATGAGACGCTGAGATGCAACACAGATCTCCCAAGAAGGCCTCTGAGGCAATAACAGAGAGACAATTATCAGCTCAAAAGAGGAAGACTGTTGAAAACCAAACACAGTTCTGCTGGGAGAATCCAGGCAATCTGCAAGTGCCATGACCACAGACCTGGAGTGAAACAAGAACCCTATTCTCTCTCTCAAACCTGATTCTGCCCACTGAGTTCACTTGTAAAGACAACTTCCAACTGCAGAAGCCATTGCACTGCCCAATTCTAATTTCAGGTTTATGGAAAACAAATCTACAAGCAAGTCACAGATCTGTAATGATAATGGACACTAACCTAACTTGCACCTTTATAAGGATCATTTTAATTATTTTCTTTAAAACCTTTGAATCTGCATTTTATCAAATACCTGTGTTATGTTTTTACTTAGAAACACTCAGAAATAGTTGTGAAATAAAGTAACCTTTGAGCTTATTTAAACTAAAGCTTTGCTGTCGGCTATTCTTAAAACTAGAAGACTCAAAAAAGTTAAAAAGGGAGCTAAAAGAGCTTAACATATCCACATTTCACTGATCGTGCTATAATATGTCGGTTGCGTTCATAACATATACATCACAAAACAAATCACAATTTTGTTCCAAAGAAATCTCTGTGTTTATTTCAGTTGTGGTCTCTTGTGTATTCCAGTTATAATCACTCCATTACTGGCAAGTGTGCCTTCAGTGAGCATGCAATAAACACCAGAAATCTCTCTTTAAACCATTGCAAATCTATCTCTCACTCTCTTCCTTAAAGATGCTCTCTAAAATCTACTTCTCTAACCATGCTTTTGGTTATCTTTCTTACTGTATCAAATTTTATTTGATAAAACTGCTCTTCCACAAAAAGTGCTATTAAGCGCAAGTTGATGTTCGTGGAAATGAAAACTGTACTGTTTTGTAATTACAATTTTTTTGGCATGACTAAGTGCGTCAGCAGGAAACCAGCCTATAGTCAAGACCAAGTGTTTAAGATGATTGATTTGAAATCGATTGAGGGCGTCCCACATAGATTTAAATTCTGCCTAACATTTTTCCTATTCAGCAGTAAACATGGTAACCTACCGGGAATAAAAAAAATAGATGCACAAAATGACCTATTTCAGTATCTATTTTGAGCTGTTACTACAGGGGACTCCTTAATCAGCAGCTTATCATTTGCAGGCATCAGGAAAGCACTCCTCAGCACCAGGAGCAATGATGCATTATTCAAATTGGCACAACGTGTCTCTCAGGAAGCCATATGGGATTTTCCACCAGCCTGAAGGTATCCAACATTGATCTAATGTTTTATTGAAAGCTGTGAGGCGAAACTTGCAGTCCTTGAACTCCAGTTTAAGAAAATTATTGATAAATGGTGATATTCTTGGATAAATTTTCATTAGCTGTCACTGAGTTGCAGTTGCTATGAGAGGCTGGTGTTTATTAAGTATATGTCAAATTTTCCATCCTGGGTCTTTCCAGGCTTCACTGCATGAAGCAGCTCTGTTGGAGTAATTTACAAAAAGAACTAATCATGCCTGCTGCCAGAAGGGTTACACTTTGAAAGAGAATATGCTCCATTTCTTTCTACTGTAGTGCTTCAATTTTACATTTTTTCCTTGGAGTATTCAGGATGAATCAAATGTAAGTCAGCACATGCATTTACTTATTATGCCAGTGCTATGTTTTAACCCATACTGTACCAGAGAATGCTTTCACCAGTAATTGCATGAAAAATCAGCATAGTTGCAATCTGATTTTAGTTTGGACGTCAATGTTTCCTGAACCACAGCCCCTCCCACCCCTACCCTATGCAGGGCAAGGCTATGGAGCTGAACTGTTGTGGACGAGCATTGCTCCATAATGCACTGTGGATGGCATGTTGTTCACAGGAGAGCTGAACCTTGGTGCTTAACAGGGCAATTCCAATGTGCTACAAATTAACCCTTTCTCGTGTCCTCAGGAATCGCACAAGTAAGACGAAGAATGGTTGGTGGATTCACAATGGAAGTGGAAACTATTGTAGCAATGTGGCAGAAAGGAAGAAAGAATTGTTATAATAAAACATCACGAGGGCACATGAGAGAAGAGGCAAAAAAGAAAAACAACAAATAAGAGCAAACAATTAAAGGGACTGAATATTGAATCAAATGTTGCAACATAAGCTTGCTTAATTAAAATGTATGAACACAAATAAAGTGACAAGGGAAAAACACAAATTGAAATTAGGGTTACGGTTAAGATGGGAGAAGTGTGCTGTCTCTCTTTAGTCTCACTATTCCACTGATGACAACACAAACTTAATTGTTTTACACAATCCCTAAGTGGACCAATTGTATTCATTTTTATATTAGACTTACAATGAAAAGATCCATCAAGGTTTCTTTAATAAATACAAAATTAATGATTTATTACAAAACAAAACTTATTTCACAAAGATGCAGAATTAACAGTTTCTCTGTGAAATATGTAATAGGTTTGTAATATGAAAATATATTTCATCCTTCTAAATAACACAAAACACATGCAGAAGCAAACATACAAACATTCCAGATAAAGGGAAAAATTGATTTCTGTCCGTGGTAATTTACTTTCGGAAACAAATCGCTTATGGGCAATAAATTTTACTACTTGAAGGGTAAAAAGAATAAGGTGTGGAATACAGCATTCTGGCACATGTTAGTTGTCACCAACATTGGCAGGTGGGCCTATAGTCTTGGCAGACTCTGCTTGCTCAAGAAACACATCATGGAGAAGTCTTCCAGTCACTCTTCAAGACGATAATTAGGTTTCACACTGGATTCCCCACAAAAGTGATTCAAAAACAGGAAACATGAGCTGAAAAGCATCTTTCTGTCAACAAGCATCCCAACAGAAAACGAAAACTGCCTTCAAGCCTTCAAAACTCTAAGACAATAGCCACAAACTACAGCTATAAAAGAGTCAGGTGTTTTCTTAAAATGAATGCAAGCAACAAGAACTGCAATTACCTGCAATTAAGTTGTTTCCAAGAATGCTTTTTTTTTAAAAAAAAGTCATGTTCCACTGTCTTTTCTCATTAAATAAAATGATACTTTCTTTTAAAAAAGCTAATCCACGTATCTCCACAATCCTTCAAACTCAACTCCACAAAAATTATTAAACATTAAACCAAATAGACTATTTAATATATCTGAAAGATAAGATCTTGCTACAAATTGTAGGCTGCATAAGCTTGTTATATTTCATGATGGTGTCTTTAATTTAGGATAAAACATAAGAATGAAGAGGATTATGAGAATTCTTCTTAATTCCCTTGATATGAAGACTTTGTGACTTGGCTGTTAAAGATTTAACCTTGATTTACTGGTGTGTATAGCTGTAAGCACTTAGCAAAGCAACTGTGTTGATGGTGAATAAACTGTCAGTTTCCCAAGTCTCAGAATGGTGTTAGTAATTTTAGATTTTATAAATGGTTATACTTTATACAATCTATTTAATTCCTGTAGCTGTACACCCATTATCTCAGGATGATGGGTATCACAATGCTTATATTCTGTATAGCTCCCAGATCCCTTGAGTGCTTGTCATACTTCCCAGATTATCTCAAGGGCTGGCTCATGGTTAACAGGGAGTATCCATATAAAGAATGTCTAATGATGCCAGGTTGAAACTCTCAGTAAGATGTCAAACAGCACTACTGTGCTGTTCATGCATCCGTGAGAGGCAGCATTGAATAGAAAATTGATCTTCTGAAGATGCAGTTATGTTGCCTGGACTACTCAGGAGGACAGGGTCTCCTGAATAATGATTGCCAGCTGTGCCCTGCACAACCTACTCAACTCAGAAGAAGGGAAAATGGAGCAGCCACACATCTCTCAGTCAATGAAGAAGGGGAATCTGATGGAGATGATGAGGGAGTGAATGTTGATGCTGAGAAAGCCAGGGTTGTAGTAAAACAAGGCAAGCAGGCTTGAGAGACCCTATTAGCAGCCTCATTTGATATCTCAATGATTTAATCTGAATATTTGCCAAATTGGAAGGATTTGCCAAATTGTGATGCATTAAACTTACTGCTGTCAAGGGAATGTTTTATTGTAGTACAGCCTTATGTTGCTCAGTGTGTTACACATTGTATATTACTTTGCTCTCTTTGCACTGATAAACTTGTGTTCAGTTTAATGAACACTTGGAGCTCTGCAGCTTACATAGAGGTTGTGCCTGTAACACACAGACTTTTCTTTGCAAGGGATGACTCCCAGTCACTGAGATGCTGAGGGGCCACACCACGCTGATGGATGCAACCCAAACACGAAGCTTTCACTTTTGTTTCCCAAGAGGTTTGCTCCTCCTACATAAGACCTGTGCATGAGTGCATCAACGTTCTTTACAACATTACACCTAAAGCACATCTAGGTGATCATCAGCCTTCAAAGTATTCTCAAACGGAATTCAAAACCGTGAGAAATGTAACAGATTGCATGAGACCAAAGGGCTTTGGAAACTTTTGGTGCATTTATTTTTATGCCTGTGCTTTACTGAATATTCACACACATGTACACCCAAAGTGAATCTAATATTCCATAGATTTTGGTTTCCTAAGTGCCCAGACTGGGGGTTCCTTCAGTAGCTGCAGCTGAGCTGTAGAAGCCTGCTGACTGCTTTGCTGCCTCGCTCCAGATGACTTTAGCAATTGCCTTCTGTGACCCTGAGCCTAGAGCACCATGGCCTGTTGGGGATATCCTACACTGGGACAGCTGTAACCTCCCTGACCTGCACTAAGTAGGGTTCCTGGCAGGGGGTTAGTGCAGCAAGTCACCTCTGGAGTTCGCTGGTGCCTATCTGGCATCCCTAATCCTTATCAGTGCACATTAGCACCTCCCTTACCACCTGATATAATGGGATACCTGAAGTGAGGTCATGATTTTTTAGCCCTTGTGCCATTGAATGAAAGCATCCAAGGCTCTCCAAAGTGATACCACCCTGAGTGGATACCACCCTGAGTGGATACCACTCTGTCCATGGAGGCAGCCTTGCACTCACAACACGCAGCCATTACATCAGACAGGATATGGGCAGACTCCTCTGCCCATTGCTCCATTCTGCACAAGGGTGTCTCCTATCCCTGTCACTCTTTGAATCTATACTGCTATCTGATTGCAGAATGGCCAAGTGACAGAGGCTCAGGATCAGTTGAAGATGCAGCTGGAATGTGTTCTCCATGAGTCCTCTGAGTGTCAGAGAGCTTGGCCTTTAGCTGTGTGCTTGTGTTCACCCGAAGGTTCCCTTGAGCCTGCCCTCGATACATCACCCCTTGAGGTGAATTTCCCTGTATTGATGCAGGGTGAAGAGGAAGGTCTTGGCTACTCCCCCTCCAAAATATACTGGGTGGTATGGGAGAGAGAGATTGGGGGCGGGGGCTTCTACCTTGTCTTTCACCCTTATTGAAGGCCATATTAAAATTTTGTTTCCTAATGTGCAGATGCAAGATGCTTGGAGGTTTTCTCATGAGGTGGTTGGACATATCCCAACTCAGCTTGTGCACAGGCCCTTTCCCCATGCTCTCCTCTCAGCTCAGTGGCCTGCTGTTCAAAGGTGGTGAGGATCCGGAGTTCAAACATGGCAACCCATTGTAGCAAGATCTCTCTGATTGTGCAATTCTGTTGAGTTGACCGTCCAAAGAGAATTTTAAAAATTGTTGATCTCTGTGTGAATTGTAATAATCTTATTGGATCTATATCAGATGCACGGAAGACAACTGGCCATTTTTCACGTGGGTATCGGCTGGTTCTGATGAAATTTGCATTATGCATTCAAGTAAGCCAAGAAAGCAAGTAACTTTCAGCTTAATGAAGTAAATCCATACATTTCTGGGATGTAACTCTGCCTTGTATGCACAATATTTCAATAGATGTGTAAAAGAGATGAGTCACAGTGAATTGTCAGGTGATAGATTGTGATGAGATCACTTTGAGAGGCCCACAGACAGAAAGCTCTAATCTCCAATTCATGAATGCTTTATTAGCCTACTAGAGAACACATTCTCTTATTTTCCTTTTGCTGGTGGTTCATTCTTTGAGGTGAAGATTTGGATTTGATTTGATTTGATTTGATTTATTGTTACCACATGTAGGATGGTACAGTAAAAAGTTTTGTTTTGCGTGCAATACAGGCAGATCTTACCATAACATCAATCATAGGGTGATTGAACAGAAAGAGGAATACAAAGTTACAACTGCAGAGAAGGTGCTCAAAAAGCAAGATCAACATTAAATTTGAAATTTGAGAGATCCATTCAGAAATTTAATAACTGCAGGGGGGAATAAGTTCTTGAACTAATTGGCACATGTGTTTAAGCTTTTGTATCTTCTGCCTGATGGGAGACATTGGAAGAGATTATAACTGGGGTGGGAGGGGTCTTTGATGACAGGCAGTAAGAATTGAAGACGGAGTCAATGGATGGAGTCAGACTGCATTATGATCTGGGCTGTGTTCACAACTCTTTGTCATTTCTTACAGTTCTGGGCAGAACAGTCGCCATACCAAGCCATGATGCATTCAGATAGAATGGTTTCTATGGTGCATCTGTAAACATACTGAGCGTCCTTATGGACAGGCTAAATTGCCTTAGCCTCCTGAAGAAGAAGAGGCATTGTTGTGTCTTCTTGACCATTACATCAATATGGATGGTCCAGGACAGATTGTAGATGATCATCATTCCTAGGAACTTGACGCTCTCAACCATCTCCACCTCAGCTCCATTGATATAGATAGGGACATGCCCTCCTCCTTGCCTTCCGTAGTTGATGTTCAGCTCTTTAGTTTTGCTGATGTTGAAGGAGAAATTGTTACCTTTACAGGATGCCACCAAGCTCTCTCTGTTTCCTCTCTTGTCATTGTTTGATATTTGGCCTACAATGGTGGTGTTGTCAGCGAACTTGTAGCTGGAGTTTGGATGAAATTTGGCCAGTCATGGGTATACAGGGAGTACAGTAGAAGGCTGAGAACACAACCTTGTGGGGGATTGTCTTGACTTATTTGAATGCATAATGCAAATTTCATCAGAACCAGCCGATACCCACGTGAAAAATGACCAGTTGTCTTCCATGCATCTGATATAGATCCAACAAGATTATTACGGTGCTGTTGCCTATCCTCACTGATTGCGGTCTTTGATACAGGAAGTCGAGGATCCAGTTGCTGAGGATGGAACAAAGATCTAGGTCTCAGAATTTGGTGATTAGTTTGGTTGGAATTATAGTGTTGAAGGTGGAGCTGGAATCAATTAGTAGAAGCCTGACATAGGTATCCTTATTATCCAGATGCTCCACGGATGAGTGTAGGGTTAGGGAAATGGCACCTGCTGTAGGATTGTTTTGCTGGGGATCAAGCAATCAAGGCAAATTGCAAGGGATCAAGGCAGGCTGGGAGGCAAGAGTTGATGTGATCCATGACCAGTCTCTCAAAGCATTTCATAATTATGGAGGTCAGAGCCACTATGTATAACTGACCTAACTCTAATTTTAAGGTTGTTAATCTATCACGATACCCCTACCCAAATGGACAATTTCCCAGGACCTAGATAATCAATCCATATCATTTTAAGTTGCAACTTACATCTCACAAGATGATGGTTTGCACCAGGATTGTCTGGTGTAGCCCTGGAGCCCCACTCTGGCAATCTCTGTCAGTATTTACAGCAAAAGGAAACAGTGAGCTGAGAAAGTGCATGATTCACTGGGCATGATCACCTACCATTCAAAAAACTTTAATTACATCACCTCACATCCTTCTAAGCACAAGACAAGTAAAATGTATTCAATCTGTCTTTATTGTTTAAGCCTTGATGCAATTCCAGTAAATCTGCACTGTTTCCATTCCAATGTCAAAACATTTTTCCTGAGGTGTAAGCCCAAATAATTGCAGAAAATGGACACATATTTCTCACCACGTGTGATCTTTACATCCATAGCATAGTGACAAAATGCACCACAAATCAGGTTTGTGACATTGCAGAGTTTGTCAGCAGGATTCAAATTATGCAGTGCTTTGATGACAATGTATTGATGAACTCACGGGAAGTGAAGCTGCTCAGATCTGTCAAGCAGCAGTCAGCATTAAGACAGACATGTCTGCTTTCAGAAAACAATGAAATTGTAACAACTTCAGTTTGAGAACTGAGAGTACCACTTCGCATGACAAATATAAGCCATGAGACTGTAAGAAATAGGAGCAGGAGTAGGCCATTTAACTCCTCGAGCCTGCTCCACTGTTCAATAGGATCATGGCTGAATCAAAACTCCTTACATCCCCTTTCCTGCCTTTCCCCACAATGTTTGATTGTCCTACTGATCAAGAGCTTATCTATCTCAGCCTTAAATATACACAAGGTCTCTGATACCCTACAGTTCTCTGTGGTAAGGAGTTCCAAAGGCTCACACCCTCTGAGAGAAGAAATTCCTCCTCATTTCAGTCTTAAATTGATGTCCCTTTACTTTGACAGTATGATCTCTGATCCTAACTTCTCCCAATTGTGGAAACATCCTCTCAGCATTTACTCTGTCAAGACCCTTACGATTTCTGCATGTTCCAATGAGATCACCTCTCATTCTTTTAAATTCCATTGACTGGAGTCCCAATCTGGCTAACTTTTGCGCATAAGACAATCCCTCCATCCTGGGGATCATCCTAGTGAATCTTTTCTGAACTGCCTCCAATGAAAGAATATCTTTTCTTAAATAAGGGAATTAAAATTGCTCACAGTGCTCCAGATGTGGCCTCACCAGTACCTTGTACAGTTGCAAGAAGGCTTCCCTACTCTTATACTTTAAGCCCTTCAAAATAAGGGTCAACATTCCATTAGCCTTCCTGATTACCTGCTGTACCTGCGTGCTAACTTTCTGTTTTTCATGCACAGGTACCCTAAGCCCCTTTGTGTTGCAGTTTTCTGCAGTTTTTCCCCATTTAAGTTATACTATGTTCTTTGTTCCATCTTTGAAAATGAACCATTTCACATTTTCCCACATTATATTCCATTTGCCAACTTCTTGTCCATTTACTTAATATATCAGTATCTGTCCATAACCTGTTTGTATCCCTCTCACAATCTGTCTTCCCACCTATTTTTGTGTGGTCTGCAAATTTTGCAACAGTACATTCGTTTTCTTCCTCCAAATCATTAATATATGTTGTAAACAATTGCAGTCCCAGTACTGGTCCCTGTAGAATCTCACTGGTTATAGGTCACCACTCACTGTATCTGCCCATTAGCCAACATTGTGTCCACATTAACATACCACCTCCAACAATATGGGTTCTTATCTTAGCACGTAACATTTTGTGAGCTACCTTGTTAAATGCCTTCTGGAAGTCCAAATACAGCACATTTACTAGTTTCCCTGTATCTGGTTGATATTTACTATTAAAACTTGTATGTGGCATCTTTCTGTTCACAATGTCTTTGGCTTTCTCAGGATTAATTGTATCCATATGTGATCATGTTTTAATGGAAGTTTCCTATCAGCCCCCCCACTGTCCACAGATATGTCAGAGACCAGGTTAAAAAGAGGCACCATGCTTCAGAGATGCCTCCCTAGAGATTCTCCTGACAGCTCTCCAGGGCAGAAGGGAAACTTTTTCCCCCCACAATGGCAGAAGTAGACTACCCCAACTGATGGAGGCAGCCAGGACACATGTCATCACCCAGAGGAGGCTCAGGAAAACCTGGCTGTAGTGCTGCAAGAAGATACATGATCTGCTGCATTCTGTCAGGGTATATACCACTGCCATACTTCATGCCCTTTTGTGTGTGAGTTAACAATGCAAGGTTGCTAGTGCACAGGATTTTCACACTGGAGGTTGGATGCCAGGCATTTCCATCAGATGCCTCATGTGCAAGCAATGTCTGTCATTCATTGCAGCTACTGATGAAGCCTAGCTTACATTACAAAATGGAGACAGGCCCTTCAGCCCAAACTGGTCCATGCCAACCAAAATGTCCATCCACGTTAACCTCATTTCCCTGCACTCAGCCCATATCCTTCTATAACTTTCCTGTATTTGTCCAAATGCCTTTTAAATGTTGTTAATGTATCCACCTTAACCACTTTCACTGGCAGCTCATTCCATCTGCATACCACCTTCTGTGTAAAACAGTTGCCCGTCAGGTTCTCTTAAACTGATGCTCTCTCGTCCTCGATTCTCCAACCCTGGGAAAGGTACTGAGTGCATTCACCCTATCCAAGCCTTTCATGTTCTTATAAACTTCTATAAGATCCCTCCTCAGACTAATATACACTAAAAAAAAACGGTCCTAGCTTGTCCAACCTCTCCCTATAACTCAGACCATTGAGTCCTGGCAACATCCTTGTAAATTACTTCTGCCTTTTTCCAGTTTAATAGCATCCTTTCTATAGCAAGGTAACCAAAACTGTACACAATACTCCACTATATATATTGGCCAGGATTCAGACCTAAAACATAAAAGGAGCATCAGTACACGTATCATCAGCTCATTTACCTTTCATCACAATGAGGAAAATGTTCACCCCTAATAACTTTTCACCAAAGCCTTGCACAGGACTAAGACATGACCACCTAAGATGTCCTTTTAAATTGATGTCACAGTCCAGCCCCACTTGCCTGACCAGGTTGGCTCTTGTCATACAGTGTGGCTGCCTCACTTGAGCAGTCAGATCCGTTCAATTAGGCTTCATCTCTAAATACAGTACCATGAACAACAAACTATATTGTATATGACTGATCCTTGTAATGAGTTCAACATAGAGAGCCTTCACCCCTAACATTATACACATTGTGTGGGAGGTGCCAGTGTTGCACTGGGGTAAACAAAGTTAAAAATCACACAACTCCAGTTTATAGTCCAACAGGTTTATTTGTAAGTACTAGCTTTAGGAGTGCTGCTCCTTCATCGGGTAACTAGTGGGGCAGGAACCTAGGACTCAGAACTTTTCATAAAATATCGATGTGTTATACAACTGATGCAAAGTATTGAACAAACCTAGACGTCTATACATCGCTTCGGTTGTAATGACACTTTGATCTTTTACTATAAATTCTGTGCCCTATGATCCTACCTCACGAGCTACCTGACAAAACTGTTCTTTGAAATAAACCTGTTGGACTATAACCTGATGCTGTGTGAGTTTTAACATTATAGACATTGGTTATAAAGGAGCCAAATAACTGGAGAATTTTATATTCACTGGGACTTTGAGGAGAAAGTCTAGACCACCATGTACAAGCCTCATATGCATAATCAAGCTTAAGAACAAACATGGGTTTTGTCTAACAATTTTGTGCCATGAATGGAATTTGGGTAGCTGCAGTGGCAATGAATATCTATGACATGTTAATGAATGAGATATTCCCAAGTTTGGGATTGCCAACTCACTTTAAGGATTCTGAGAAGTTAACACCAAAATCTAACCTGCCATCAGAAAACTGAACTTCTGCCTTCCACTTAATTAAGTTCCTCCAACCGTCCTCTGAAACGCTCCAGGCTGTCCTGGGAAATTCTGCCCAAGGGGCCTCTGATCCTTTACAAGGAATAAGCTACTGAGCTGGCTGGAGAGCAAGGCAACGTGCCTGTGCTGAAGGGAAAATTGGATATATACAGCCATCTAGTGAGAAAACCTTCCATCTGCTCCTAGCAGCTGCACATCAACCACCAACATCTTAATGAAACCTTGCATAAGGTCATGTGTGTTGACTCACAACACTAAAAAATCTGGCTTTTATTTATTCAGCTTCCATATACTACTCCCAAACAAGGAGAAAGAAGCAAAAAAGTCCCAACCCCCAGGACTATTTCCACCAGCCCCCCCAAAGTACATCTCTGAGTAGGAATACTCATGGGGCCTCAGAGGATGCACCAGGAAGGCTTTCCTCACCATCTATCACCGTCACAGAGTCACCCTCTTTGGTGGCTGATCTACCTAGGATGTAGTCAAAAGGTGCGGCGCTGGAAATGCACAGCACTCAGGCAACATCCGAGGAGCAGGAGAATCGACATTTCAGGCATAAGCCCTTCATCAGCCTACTTAGGCAGTCGTCTTGGGGTCACATTCTGGCGATACTTATTATAGCTAACTATTATGTGCAAACATTGTATTCACAGAAATATACATGACTGTACTGATATTAAACAATTATATACAACAGAGCACGGCATGCTTTTCATTGCATGTCACGCTTCAAGTGAGCCCATGTTAAGGTAGATTATGAGACCTTTGTGCCCTCAGGTTACATACTATGCTACAGTGATGATATCATGACCATGTCCCTTAAAGGTGTATACATATCCTGGCCATGAGATATAGCACAACATTATTTTTTCCTCAAAGATAAAAACTGATCCAGAACAGATTTACATGGTTGTATAATGGCATGCATGTCAATTTGATAATAATACAAACAAGTAAAACCGAGTTTACAAGGCAAGCATTTCAAACTTCCATGTAATGCTTTCGAAGTTTGGCAACTCATCCTGATCTGGCGATTGTATACCCATCTGGAGGTGTACACACTTATTTAACAAATTGATTGCTATTGTCATTCAACATCACCATACAATCATTATCATCATCCTCAGAATATTCTTCCTCACTTTCTTCATGCATAACTGATGTACCATGAATTGATTTGAACTGGCTTCCATTCCTTTATAATGTATCATCATGATCGGTATAACTTTGTATGGTGGGGCTGTTTGCATATTCTAGAAACTTCTGCTGTTATCCAAATACTGTAATTGTATTTCTAATTTGCACTGTCTACCCAGGGTGCAGGTTGTGTATTCCTTCCATTTACCTCTGTCTTTGAAGAATCCCTGTTTGTTGGAATGGTTAGACAATTGGTTGCTGGTCAAGATGTTTGAACATGTGTTCAGCATGGTAATCCCTTCTCTACTGGTGTTACAAGAAATGCAGAAAGGGTGAGAAATGCTCCCTTTGTTCAAATTCTCTGTTGTCAAGGTAGTCTTCCAATGGTTTTCCAAATATCTACCAGCAAGATATTGGAATCCTTTCCAGACAGCCACTATTGGTACCATAGTATATGTTTTCCATCAATGGAGTGTTTTTACTTGATAGGGGAAGACTTATGTTATCGGCCATAACAAAAGAAACCTCCACTCTGCTGAGGACCCAAATGCTTTCATCAGGTCTAACCAAAGGAGGTTGAACCTGAAGCTGTGCAGGATACCTCCAACTCACCTCTAGACCCTTGACCTTTGGAGAACAATAAGCAAAATCATCTGAGGCCAGCCAGCAAAGCAGTCAGCGGGTTTCCACAAACTCAGCTGTGAGGCCTGAGGTGGTACCAAAATGTCCATAACATTGTAGCCACATTGGGAGCATAGGTGTCAACTTTATGTAGAGCCTGACATTTGACAGAAAGATTGTGCTTTGTGTGATGGATCTATGCCTTCTTTCAATCTGTTTAGTCTTCTGAGCAATGATATTTTCCTTGTGGTGTACTTTGAGGGGTGATGATCACTATATACACTCACATAGGTATCTTATAGCAGTGCACACTGCCATTCTCTGATGCCCTCTATTGGAGCAAAACATCTGGATATCAGGAATTCAAGCTAGATGTTTGGGTGTCAGGTGTCAGTCAGCATAATGAGTCCCTCTCAATCTCAGAGATAGATTAATAACCCTGAAGTGTCATTCAAACTGAGATTTGATGCATAAAGGTGTATCCCCCATACAGTCATGTTTAACTCCAAACAGATACTTTGACCAGGAATCTGAATGGGAGGCTTTTAATGCAAAGGGAACAAGTTAACTAACAATTAAAGCCAGCAAATTATTTTAACAGTATAAAATAAATATTTTCTTGAGGACAGGAATTACACTGTGTTGAACTAGCTCATAGTTCTGATTGTCAATTTACGTTTATGTAAAGTTATTTGCCCTCAACCCTGGCCACTATCAGATTATTTCAGGCCTGCATGCTTCTTTAGCATCTTTAGCATCTTTATCATTAGGGCTGCCTCTCTCAGCATCTTTGACAGACTGCCCTTCTTCCTCACCTGAGGGACAGGTGGCTGCTCTATCCCCCTCTCTCCTACATTCTCACCCTGTCATTAAACTGGTTTGTGAATGACACAGCAAGAAATCACTAATCTGGAGATCTTGTCTGGAGAGTACTGGAGTGCTCCTCTTGAGGTGTCTGGGCAACAGAACTGCATCTTCGGAAGTCCAGCTGTCTGTCCAATGGTAGTCCTCGTGAATGAATGTGCAGTGTTTTAGTGCTGTTCAGCATCAGTCTGAGGATTCTACACTGGGTCATTAGACAGGCTACTGAGAGTATATCTTGTCACCTATGAACCTGTCTTGGATATAATGGGGGGGGGTTTGGTGTGGAACAAACATTCAACGAACCTGGGAATTGTGCAGAATGTAAGCCCCTAGACAGCAGATGGACACTCACTGGAATTATTTCCTGTGGTCATAAACCAGTTGGACATTGAGGGGGTGAAAACGATTCCTGTTCAGGAACCTGTCTGGATGATGTGCTGAATGTCATAAGTGTGCAATCAATGATTCCTTACAGCTGCAGGGACCCCTGCAAATTGAACGGTGCAGGCATCTGGGCTCTCTGGGTCCATGGTGAATGAGATCAAATGAATTGGGTTCTTGTAAAGGGCATTATTATTACACTTGTAGACTGCTGATTAAGACAACCCATACAGGTCCCACGATCTTAAAGGAACCAGAGGCTAAGACATTCAATGCTGCTATTATCTTCAGTGTCACAGGGATAGTGGTGCCTCTCAAGCTGCACGGCTGCAGATCTGCTTCAGAAGTTGGCAAATGTTGGTGATGGTATCACTTTACATTCACAGATGTCTCCGCCACTGCCTTTCATTCATCTACAAATAACTTTTACACACTTGGTAAACTCTCTGTTGGCATACTGCTTGATATCACTGACTGTGAGATGAGAGTGTCTGCCCTCTACATCAAGGTTGCATTTAACCAAGTGCGGCATCAAGAAGCCCTGACAAAACTGGAGTCAATGAGAACTGAGGAACCTCCACTGGTTGAAGTCATACCTGGGACATAGGAAGATAGTTAGTCATCTCAGCTCCAGGACATCTCTGCAAGGATTCTTCATGGGAGTATCCTCAGCCCAACATCTTCAGCTGTTTCACCAATGACCTTCCCTCCTTCATAAGGTCAGAAGTGGGAAAGTTCGCTGATGATTGAACAATGTTCAGCACTATTCACAACTCCTCAAATACTGAAGCAGTCCATGTTCAAGTGCAGAAAGACCTAGATAATATCCAGACTTGAATAAAAAAGTGACAAGTAGCATTTTCACCACAAAAATGCCAGACAATGACCAAGTCCAATAAGACGCAATTAAATGACCAGCCCTTCATATTCAGTGGTGTTGCCATCACTAAAAGCCCCACAATCAAAATCCTAGAGCTGACCATTGACCAGAAACTGAACTGGACTCATCACATAAACACAGCGGCTACAAGAGCAGGTCAGAGGGTAGGAATGCTGCATTGGGTAACTTGCCTCCTGACTCCTCAAAGCCTGTCAACCATCTACATGGTGCAATTCAGGAGTGTGATGGAATACTCCCCACTTGCCTGGATGGGTGCAGCTCCAGCAGCACCCCTGAAGCTTGACACCATCCAGGACAGAGCACCCCTTGATTGGCACCACATCCACGAACACTGGTGACACAATGGCTAGCACTGCTGCCTCATAGCACCAGGGTCCCAGGTTCAATCCCAGCCTTGGGAACTGTCTGCGTGGAGTCATAGGGATGAACAGCATGGAAATAGACCCTTCGGTCCAACTCGTCCATGCCAACCAGATATCTTAATCTAGTCCCATTTGCCAATACTTGGCCCATATCCCTCTAAGCCTGTCCTATTCATTTACACATCCAGATGCCACTTAAATGCTGTAATTGTACCAGCCTCCACCACTTCCTCTGGCAGCTCATTCCACATATACACACCACCCTCTGTGTGAAAAAGGTGCCTCTTAGGTCCCTTTTACATCTTTCCCCTGTCACCTTAAACTCTCTGACCCCAGCTAAAAGACCTTGTCTATTTATCCTATCCATGCCCCTCATGATTTTATCAACCTCGATAAGATCACTCTTCAGCCTCCGACGTTCCAGAGAGTTTACACATTCTCCCTGTGTCTGCGTGGGTTTCCTCCGGGTGCTTCGGTTTCCTCCCACATTCCAAAAATGTGCAGGTCAGGTGAATTGGCCATGCTAAATTGTCCATAGTGTTAGGTGCATTAGTCAGGGAGGGGGGGGTTACTCTTCGGAGGGTCGGTGTGGACTTGTTGGGCTGAAAGGCCTGTTTCCACACTGCAGGGGATCTAATCTAATCTAATCTAATCCACTTCCTCCACAACCAAACTCAGTAGCAGCCCTGTGTACTATTTAGAAGACACACTGCAGATATTCACCCAAGATCCTTAGATAACTTCTTCCAAATGCCCACATCCTCCGAGAAGGACAAGGGCAGCAGATATATGGGAACATTGTTGTGGTTCTGTTCGCCGAGCTGGAAGTTTTTGTTGCAAACATTTCGTCCCCTGGCTAGGGGACATCATCAGTGCTTGGGAGCCTCCTGTGAAGCGCTTCTTTGATGTTTCCTCCGGTGTTTATAGTGGTCTGTCCCTGCCGCTTCCGGTTGTCAGTTTCAGCTGTCCGCTGTAGTGGTTGGTATATTCCATCAACAACTCCATCAACTCCATCAACAAACACATCGACCTCGACCCAATATACCAACCACTACAGCGGACAGCTGAAACTCACAACCGGAAGCGGCAGGGACAGACCAATATAAACACCGGAGGAAACATCAAAGAAGAGCTTCGCAGGAGGCTCCCAGCGTGGTTGTTGGTTTGTGTGCCGTTATGAGTCCTAGGGGTCTCAGTAGTCTGGCTGTCAGTTCCGAGATGCTCCTGATGTCTGGTAGTGTGGCTCGTCCTTTTGGTTGTGGTATGTCCTCGTTCCGTGGTCTTTCTCTTAGGCATCTGCTGATGAAGTTGCGCGGGTATCCGTTTTTGGCGAATACCTTGTATAGGTGTTCCTCTTCTTCTTTTTGCAGTCCTGGTGTTCTGGCCCTTTTGAATAGTGTCCTGATGCAGCTTCGTTTGTGTGTGTTGGAGTGGTTACTTTCATAGTTTAGGACTTGGTCTGTGTGTGTGGCTTTCCTATATACAGGAAACTATGAAAGTAACCACCCCAACACACACAAACGAAGCTGCATCAGGACAAAATACCATGCAAGGACTGCACTAAACACTATATAGGACAAACAGGAAGACCGCTAACAATCCGCATACATGAACATCAACTAGCCACGAAACGACACGACCAGCTATCCTTAGTAGCCACACACGCAGACAACAAGCAACATGAATTCGACTGGGACAACACTACTATCATAGGGCAAGCCAGACAGAGAACAGCCAGGGAATTCCTAGAGGCATGGCATTCATCCACAAACTCCATCAACAAACACATCGACCTGGCCCCAGTATACCAACCACTACAGCGAACAGCTGAAACTGACAACCGGAAGTGGCAGGAACAGACCACTATAAACACCGGAGGAAACATCAAAGAAGCGCTTCACAGGAGGCTCCCAAGCACTGATGCCTAGCCAGGGGACGAAATGTTTGCAACAAAAACTTCCAGCTCGGCGAACAGAACCACAACAACGAGCACCCGAGCTACAAATCTTCGCACAAACTTTGAATGGGAACATTGCCATCTTCAAGTTTCCCTGAAGCCCACTATCCTGACTTGGAAATATATCACCGTTCTTTAAGTGTCATTGAATTCAAATCCTGGATGTCCCTCCTTAATTATATTGTAGATCCATCTACAGCATGTGGACTGGAACATGTCAAGAAGGCAGCTCACCACCCACCTTCTCAAGGGAAACCAAGGATGGACAATAAATGCTGACACAGCCAGCAATACCCACATTCCTTACGTGAATTTAAAATCAGACCCTGATTCCTCTCTGCGAACATTTGTTGCGTATCCACAGTTTCAGCCCCCTGTGCTACATGTCTCTGGTTTGGTCACACTGGCCATTCTTTTTTTTCTCCTCCTTAGCTTCAGCAATATTAGAACAACTGCTGGCTTAAGTTGACCAAACATCTAACATGGAAATCCTGACTTGTGAAGAAATGTCAGAAATGAGATGTTTTGTCTTCCATTTCATATCTTGACACCGTCATGCAGCCTTTTGGGCCCTTCTCAGACTGGTCATGTACTGGATAAAACGGCGGCCATATATCTACCTCTACATGATGAAGTGCACATTCCATGACCCATGGCCGGTTTTCCTGTCCCGTTGGGTGGCATGGTGGCTCAGTGGTTAGGGCTGCTGACTCACAATACCAGGGACCCAGGTTCAATCCCACCTTCAGCTGACTGTCTGCGTGGAGTTTGCACATTCACCCATGGGTTTCCTCTGGTTTTCTCCCACAGTCCAAAGTTATGCATGGTAGGTGAATTTGCCATTCTGAATTGTCCATATTGTTCAGGGATAAAACATAGAACATTACAGCACAGTACAGGCCCTTCGGCCCTCAATGTTGCACCAATCTGAATCCCATCTAACCTATACTATTCTATTTCCATCCATATGTTTATCCAATGACCATTTAAATGCCCTTAAAGTTGGCAAGTCTACTACTGTTGCAGGCAGTGTGTTCCACGCCCCTTCTATTCTCTGAGTAAAGAAACTACCTCTGACATCTGTCCTATATCTATCACCCCTCACGCTCACCATCACCATCCAAGGAGAAAGCTCTCAATGTCCACCCTACCTAACCCTCTGAATTATATGTCTCAATTAAGTCACATCTCAACCTTCTTCTCTCTAACAAAAACAGCCTCATGTCCCTCAGCCATTCCTCGTAAGACCTTCCCTCCATACGAGGCAACATCCTAGTAAATCCCCTCTGCATCCTTTCCAAATCTTTCACATCCTTCTTATAATGCGGTGACTAGAACTTTACACAATGCATCAACTGCGGCTGCATCAGAGTTTTGTGAAGCTGCAGCATGACCTCAGGCTCCGAAACTCAATCTCTCTACTAATAAAAGCTAACAACCGTAGGTCTTCTTAACAACCCTATCGTCCTTTCAACATGGACATTGAGATCTCTCTGTTAATTACACTACCAAGAATCTTACCATTAACCCAATACTCAGCATTCCTGTTACTCCTTCCAAAGTGAATCACCTCACACTTTTCCGCATTAAACTCCATTTGGACCCCTCAGCCCAGCTCTGCAGTTTATCTATGTCCTTCTGTAACCTACAACATCCTTCACCACTATCCACAACTCTATCGACCTTAGTGTCACTGCAAATTTACTAACCCGACCTTCTATGCCCTCATCCAGGTCATTTATAAAAATGACATAGTAGCCCCAAAACAGATTCTTGTGGTACATCACTAGTAATTGAACTCCAAGATATATTCCCACCCACCACCACCCTCTATTTTCTTTCAGCTAGCCAATTTCTGATCCAAACCATTAAATCACCCTCAAGCCCATGACTCCGTATTTTGTGCAATAGCCTACCATAGGGAATCTTAACAAACACCTTACTGAAATCCATATACACCACATCAACCGCTTTTCCCTCATCTACCTGTTTGATCACCTTCCCAAAGAACTCAATAAGGTTTGTGAGACACGACCTACCCTTCACAAAACCATGTTGACTATCCCTAATCAACTTATTCCTTTCTAGATGATTATATATCCTACCTCTTATAACCTTTTCTAACACTTTACCCACAACCAAAGTAAGGCTTACTGGTCTATAATTACCAGAGTTGTCTCTACTCCCTTCTTGAACAAGGGAACAACATTTGCTATCCTCCAGTCTTCTGGCACTATTCCTATAGACAATGACGACATAAAGATCAAAGCCAAAGGCTCTGCAATCTCCTCCCTGGCTTCCCAGAGAATCCTAAAATAAATCCATCCAGCCCAGGGGACTTCTTACTTTCACACTTTCCAGAGTTGCTAACACCTCCTCCTTGTGAACCTTAATCCCATCTAGTTTAGTAGCCTGTACCTCGGTATTCTCCTCGACAACATTGTATTTTTCCATTGTGAATACTGACGAAAAAATATTCATTTAGCCCTTCCCCTCTCTACTCTGATTCCACACACAACTTCCCACTGCTACTCTTGATTGGCCCTAATCTTACTCTAGTCATTCTTTTATTCCTGATAAACCTATAGAAAGCCTTCGGGTTTTCTTTGATCCTATCTTCTCATGTCCCCTCCTGGCTCTTCTTAGCTCTCACTTTAGGTCTTTTCTGGCTAACTTGTAACTCTCAAGCACCCTAACTGAGCCTTCATGTCTCATTGTAACATAAGTCTTCTTCTTCCTCTTGACAAAAGCTTCAACTTCTTTAGTAAACCAGGGCTCCCTCGCTCGACAATTTCCTACCTGCCTGACAGGTACATACTTATCAGGGACACGTACCAACTGTTCCTTGAATAAGCTCCATGTTTCAATTGTGCCCATCCCCTACAGTTCCCTCCCCATCCTATGCATCCTAAATCTTGCCTAAATGCATCATAATTACCTTTCCCCCAACTATAACTCTTGCCCTGCGGTATTTACCTAACCCTGCCCATTACTATTGTAAACATAACCGATTTGTGGTCACTATCACCAAAGTGCTCACCTATCTCCAAATCTAACACCTGGCCGAGTTCATTACCAGTACCAAATCCAATGTGGCCTCACCCCTTGTTGGCCTGTCTACATACTGTGTCAGGGAATCCTCCTGCACACATTGGACAGAAACTGAACCATCTAAAGTACTTGAACTATAGTATTCCCAGTCAATATTTGGAAAGGTAAAGTCCCCCACAACAATTACCCTGTCACTCTCGCTCCTATCGAGAATCATCTTTGCTATCCTTTCCTCTACATCTCTGGAACTATTCAGAGGCCTAGAGAAAACTCCCAACAGTGTAACCTCTCCTTTCCTATTTCTAACCTCAGCCCATACTACCTCAGTAGATGAGTCCTCAAACATCCTTTCTGCCATAATACTGTCCTTGATTAATAATGACCCCCCTCCCGTCACTTTTTACCATCTTCTCTGTTCTTATTGAAACATCTAAGTCCCAGAACCTGCAAGAACCATTTCTGTCCCTGCTCTAGCCATGTCTCTGAAATGGTCACTACATCGAATTCCTAGGTACCAACACATGCTGCAAGTTCACACACCTTATTCCAGATTCTCCTGGCATTGAAGTAGATACACTTCAAACCAACTTCTTGCTTGCTGGTGCCTGCTTGCTACTTTGAAACCTTATTTCTGACCTCACTACTCTCAACCTCCTGTGTATGGAACTACAATTTAGGTTCCCATCCCCCTGCTGAATTAGTTTAAACCCTCCTGAAGAGCATTAGCAAATTTACCTCCCAGGATATTAGAACCCCTCTGATTCATGTGAAGACTATCCTGTTTATAGAGGTCCCACCCATCCCAGACAGAGCCCCAATTGTCCAGGCATCCAAAACCCTCCCTCCTGCACCATTTCTGTAGCCACATGTTTAACTCCTCTCTCTCCCTATTCCTCGCCTCGCTAGCACGTGGCATGGGCAATAAACCAGAGATAACAATTCTGTTTGTTCTAACACTAAGCTTTCACCCTAGCTCCCTGTATTTCTGCCTTAAATCCCCATCTCTCTTCCTGCCTATGTCGTTAATGCCAATGTGGACCATGACTTGGGGCTGCTCCCCCTCTCCGCAAGGAACCCGGAAACACGTTCAGAGACATCACAAACCCTGGCACCTGGGAGACAACACACCAAGCGTGATTCTGTCTCATTCCCACTGAACCTCCTAACTATGGAGTCCCCAATGACTACTTTCTGCTTCTCTTCCCCCTTCCCCCAACAGGGACAGACTCTGTGCCAGAGACCTGTACCCCACGGCTTACCCCTGGTAAGTCGCCTCCCCACCAACACCCTCCCCCCAACAGTTTCCAAAATGGTATACTTGTTGTTGAGTGGAATGGCCACAGGGGATCCCTGCACTGCCTGCTCATTCTCTTTCCATCCCCTGACAGTAACCCATCTTGCCTTTGTCTTGCACCTGAGGTGTGACTACCTCCCTGTAACTCCTTTCAATAACCCCCTTCACCTCCCGAATGATCCGAAGTTCATCCAGCTCCAGTTCCCTAATGCAGTTTTCGAGGAGATGGAGTTGGGTGCACTTCCTGCAGATGCAGTCAGCAGGGTCACTCGTGTTGACCCTTACCTCCCACATTCTGCAGGAGGAACATTCAACTGCCCTAACCTCCAATATTCTAAATTTCCAACGAGACTACTGAAAACTAAAAAAAATCTAGTCACCTTACCAATCCGGCACACAGAACCCTTTTTTTGTTTCGAGGTGGTGGATGGGTAGGAGACACTACCCAAGTAATGTTTCGATAAAGCAACCGCCCAAATCTATAACCTCACTGACCCAGCAGTCCCGTGCCCACCCTTGCTCAGCATGCGCTCCACCTATACAAGAGGTAAGTTTATATACTTTAAATTTACCTTCCCATCAGGTCCTGGTCCTCTCTGTTGCTCCTCCCACTGCAACTGCCGCTGAAAAAATGATGTGTAGGTTGGATGGATTAGTCATGGGAAATGTAGTGTAATAGAGAGGGGAATGGGTCTGGGTGGGTTACTCTTCGGAGGGTCGGTGTGGACTGGTTGGGCCGAAAAGCCTGTTTCCAGACTGTAGAGAATCTAATCTAATCTAGGTTAAGTGGATTAGTCATGGGAAATGTAGTGTAATAGGGTAGGGGAATGGGTCTGGATGGGATACTCTTCGGAGGGTCGGTGTGGACTTGTTGGGCCAAATGGCCTTTTTCCTCGCTGTAGGGATTCTATGATTCTCAATCAGTCATGTGCAAGATCTTTGTGGCCCTAATCTTTATATTGCTTTCCAGGTATGCAACATTTAGCTCACTCTAACTGTTAATGGCCTCAATTATTTTTCAATAAAACTGAACAATGTTGGAATCTACAGTCTGCAGAATGGTGTCACCCCCAAATACATAACTTCCGAGTACAGCTACTGTATGGCTGTATATCAATAACATTCCTGACCACCATTAGCATTGCTCGTGAATCTTAGCTGTTCTTCTTCTCAAAATTAAATGCATCACAGACACTGTGTGTCAGAAATTGATACAGATTATTTATCTTTTTTCTGCAGTGAGTGCTTCATGTCAATGCTAAGCACTTAATTGAGTACGTGCGTAATAGTATTCCCTAATCCATTCCTTGACCACCAACAAACATCAGTCCCTCTTCCCATGGCATATTCCTGTGTATCCGCAGAAGGTGCACCCACCCCTTCACCTCCTCCCTGCTCCCCATCAAGGGCTAAACAGTCGTTCCAGGTAATACAGCATTTCACCTTGACCTGCTCCAACCTTGTGTATTGTATTCGCTGCACCCAATGTGATCTACTCTAAATTGGAGAAACCAATGCAGACTGAGTGCACGACTACACTCTGGGCCGTGCACAAGTGTGACCCTGACCTGAAGCTCCTTGGATGCTGCCTGAACTGCTGTGCTCTTCCAGCACCACTAGTCCAGAATCTGGTTTCCAGCATCTGCAGTCATTGTTTTTACCTTCCCAATGCTGGTTATTTTAACACAGCATTCTGTTCCCATTTTGCAATGCTCCACCGAAACATAGTGGCAACTGGAGGAGCAGCAGACTAGGCAGTTTACAACCTTCTGGACTTAATATTGAGTTCAACATCTTCAAATTGTGAACCCATTCCTTCCTTTTCTTTTAGCTTTGCTTGTTACATTCTCTGTCACCGTGTCCTCTCTCCCCTCCCCCCACCACAGTGGGACTGTCTGTTCTTCCCAGTCTGGCAGCTAGACACACCATTGTTCTATCTTTCTTACATTCCAATTACTTCAGCTGAACTATCAACATCTTTTCTTCCCCCAGCCTCCACCTTTCCCCTTCCCTCCCCCAGCTACTGCATAAACCCTGCCTTCTCCACACCACTTCAGTTCTGATGAAGAGTCATTTGGACTCGAAAAGTTAGCTTGCTTTCCCTCCATGGATGCTGCCTGACCCGCTGTGATGTCCAGCATCTTGTTTTCAATATTCCCCTTCTAGTTGCTTCTCTCAACTGGGCGTGCTTGTACTGTGAAGGAACACATGCAAACGTACCTCATTTGCAATGTACATTCTTTGTAAGGCCAACTAGAGCAAGCCAAGTTAGAAAAAAATAAGTGGTTTTTAACTTTTAATTTGATTTACTCAGCCTCTAAACAACTCCCCCCAACACTGTAGAAGGCCTTCACCTTTCTTATGATGTTTCCTCGGTCCTCTTTCAATCTCCCTTTGCCCATCAGCCCTTTCACCATCTCCCTTGATATTCCTGTTCTTTCCCCAATCTTACTTTCACCTAGGTCCCTCTGTCCAATCTTAGTCCCTTCACCTCCTCCCTGCTCACCATCCATGGCCCCTTACTCAATACAACTTCTCCTTCTCTCTTCCCAATGTACCAAATTGCCACATCATGTTCCCCTCCCTAAAGGTACAGCTCCCACATTTCCTTGTCCTCCTTACCTCTCTCAATTTCCTCCTTCCACCTCTCAGGATCCTTCCAGTGTCTCCAACAACCACATTCTTTAAGTTCCATTCTACCACTCTTTTCTAACAACCAGGAGAAAGTAGGACTGCAGATGCTGAAGATCAGCCGGTCAGGTAGCATCCGAGGAGCAGGAAAGTCGACGTTTCGAGCGTAAACCCTCCTGAAGGGCTTATGCTTGAAACGTCAACTTTCCTGCTCCTTGGATGCTACCTGACTGGGTCTGCTTTTCCAGTGCCACACTTTTTAACACTTTCCACCAACCCACCTTTGAATGAACCGTTTGAGTTGAGGCCCCTTTTTGAGTTTAAGCCCCATTTGTTTATCTCAGTAAAATTTGTGGGGGGTCAACCAGGCTTGTGTACCTTCAGAACTTCCTCAGTTCTGAGGACGGGTCACTGGACTCCAAACATTAACTCTGACTTCTTTTCATAAATGCTGCCAGACCTGCTGAGCTTTTCCAGCAATTTCCATTCTTGTTTACCTTCAGACTCCACTTCATGCACTATAAGAGCTTTAGCCCAAAGAAACATGTTGGTTATGAAGCAGTCAAGTTACTGAAGAAGCTTATGCCAAAACAGGGATACACCTCATATATTAATGAGTATATATATATATATATATATATATATTTCCTGTTAGTGCCTGACAAGCTTGTGTTTGTAAACATAATTCCAATAGGCTGAGTTATTAATGAGTATTCAAGGAATGCTAATAAATCTGAACGAGGGTCCCAAACTATTTGGCTAAGGGATCTTTAATTTTGTTTCCACCTACAAGGTACTAACATTTTGCTCCCACCTAATTAAGTTCCTCCACTCACAATTCCAAAAATCTCTGGGTGGCAAATTTCATCTGCTAAGTCTTTTTACAAGTCAATCTTAATACAATTTTCAGCAAAGCGGATTGCATTTTGAAGACAACTAATTCCCTTATCTGTGCTCTCTTTTCAATCAGTATGGTCAGGACTGATCACTTAACACATAGCAATTATTTTATTTGTTTTAAAAGTACCTTCAGCAAAATCTAACAGAATTAGAACACATCACTATAAAAGAGTGGCTTTGTAATGGAACAAAGAATCATTCTGAGAGGGCTGTAATTGAAATCCATTCAGGACACAAATGAAATTCTTCTTAATAGAAAATGATAAACTGACTGCTTTTCTCCATAATTATGCACTCTAAAAAGTCAGACAATTCAAAGGCATATTGTTTCATCAGCAGCGACTTAATTATGGAGAAAAGCTGCATTCAGTCATTTTTCATTGAAAGAGAAACACCTTGGATTCTTGATCTGGAAATAAAATGGATCTTCACCAGAATACAAAACAGAGATTAGCAAATAAGTAGCTGATTTTTCACCTTGCTTGATCTCCTTTCCATTAAGGTTAACAGATAGTGGTTCAACTCTCCTTGAAGATTCACTTCCTCATCTCATTGTCACTTTTACTTGATTGACCAAGGCATTATGGTGGAGAAAACAACATCTTGGGTCAACTATATGATCCCCAAGCTCCAAGCTAATTCAGAAAGATACAAGGCTTGAACATATACCTTTTGTGTGCAGAGACTGGATCTCTTCTTATAATGTAGGTCACTTCTAGTAGTCATAATAGAGCCACTTTACAAACTCAACTAATTATCTTAAACTGTTTGCTCATGTTATTGCTGTGCCTGTGTACTTCGTTCTACTTCACCTGATGAAGGAGCAGTGCTCTGAAAGCTTTGGATTTTAAATAAACCTTTTGGACTATAACCTGGTGTTGTGTGACTTCAGACTTTGTCCACCCTAGTCAAACACCAGCATCTCTACATTATATTACTATTAGCACAGTCATGATTGCTCAGTAAGTACTCATGGATCATATCTTAGAGTAATTGCTTTGTTTTGAGATTTGCAAGTGAAAACTATTTGTGTAACATTTTTGCAGGACCTTGAGATCTTCTTCGGATAATCCAAAATTTGGATAATTGATATTCAGATAATTGAACCGCCTGTGCACAAGATTGAGCATAGATGTCAGTGCTAGTGCGATACCATGTCATTCATTCAAATGATTGGCTTATTGATTCAAACAGCATGTTTCTTCATTCTATTCTTTTCTCAAACTATACGCAACTAAGCAGATTGTGAGGCCATTTCAGAGTCAACTACATTGCTGTGAAGTCATGTGTAAGTCAGGCCGGGTAAGAGTGGCTAATTTCCATCCTTAAAGGATGATGGTGGACCAGGTGCGTTTTCTTTAATAATAATTATCATGGTCACCATTACTAAGCTTTATATTCCAATGTATTAATTGAATTTAAATTCCATTAGCTGCCAGGGATTTGATCCCACATCTCCAGACTAGGGTCCCTAAAAAACTACTTTAGTGACATTACCACAATGCTACCATCTCCCCACAACTCAACCAACTTCTCTTTCAAAACTCAAAATGAAGTGTTCACCTTTATTTGTGATTCTGCCATTTGACAATATATGCTGAACTATCCTGGACATATTAATAACTACATTAACAATTAACTTAAGATAATCAATCAAGTGTGTAAAATGGCTCATTTATATTTACCAGAAATGACAGTATCATAGTCATAGGGATTTACAGCACAGAAAAAGGACCTTCGGCCCATCAAGTCTGTAGCAAACAAAAACAACCACCTAACTATTCTAATCTTATTTTCTAGTACTTGGCCCATGGCTACGTATGCCCTGACATCACAGATATACATCTAAGTACTTATACAGTCCCAGAGTCATTAAGATATACAGCACAGAAACAGACTCTTCGGTCCATGCCAACTAGATATCCTATCCTAATCCAGTCCCACTTGTCAGCACTTGGCCCATATCCCTCTAACCCCTTCCTATTCATATACCCATCCACCCATCCAAATCCCTTTTAAATGCTGTAATTGTACCAGTACCAGCCTCCACCACTTCCTCTGGCAACTCATTTCATACACGCACCACCCTCTGCGTGAAAAAATTGCCCTTTAGGTCCCTTTTATATCTTTCCCCTCTGACCCTGAACCCTTGCCCCCTAAGTCTGGACTCCCCCATCTCAGGGAAAAGACCTTGTTTATTTACTCTATCTACAACTCATTTCATACACGCACCACCCTCTGCGTGAAAAAATTGCCCTTTAGGTCCCCTCTGACCCTGAACCCTTGCCCCCTAATTCTGGACTCCCCCATCTCAGGGAAAAGACCTTGTTTATTTACTCTATCTATGCCCCTCAGGATTTTCACCCCTCAGCCTCTGATGCTCCAGGGAAAACAGCCCCAGCCTATTCAGCCTCTCCCTATAGGTCAAAACTTCCAACCCTCGCAATATCCTTGTAAATCTTTTCTGAACCCTTTCAAATTTCACAACATCCTTACAAAAGGAGGGAGACCGGAATTGCACGCAATATTCCAAAAGTGGCCGAACCAATGTCCTGTACAGCCACAAAATGATCTCCTAACTCCTATAATCAATGCTCTTACCAATAAAGGAAGGCATACCAAATGCTTTCTTCACTATCCTATCTACCTGCAACTCTACTTTCAAGGAACTATGATCCTGCACTCCAAGATCTCTTTGTTCAGCAACACTCCCCAGGAACTTACCACTAAGTGTATAAGTCCCGCTCTGATTTGCTTTTCCAAAATGCAGCACCTCACATTTATCTAAATTAAACTCCACCTGCCACTCCTTAGCCCATTGGCCCATCTGATCAATAACCCGTTGTACTCTGAGGTAACCTTCTTCACTGTCTACTACACCTCCAATTTTGCTGTCATCTGCAAACTTACTAACTATACCTCCTATGTTGACATCCAAATCATTTATATAAATGACGAAAAGTAGTGGACCCAGTACTGATCCTTGTGGCACACCACTGAACATAAGCCTCCAGTCTGAAAAGAAAGCCTCCACCACCAAACTCTATCTTCTACCTTAGAGTAGCTAGTTCTCCCTATATTCCATGAGATCTAACCTCACTAACCAGTCTACTATGATGAACCTTGTCAAATGCCTTACTGGCCTATAATGATCACGTCTACTGCTCTGCCCTCAATAATCCTCTTTGTTACTTCTTCAAAAAACACAATCAAGTTCATGAGACATGATTCCCCACACACAAAGCCATCCTGACTATCCCTAATCAGTCCTTGCCTTGCCAATTAAATGTAAATCCTGTCCCTCAGGATTCCTACCAACAACTTGCCCACCACCGATATCAGACTCACCGGTCTATAGTTCTCTGGTTTGTCCTTACCACCCTTCTTAAATAGTGGCACCACGTTAGCCAACCTCCAGTCTTCTGGCACCTCACCTGTGACTATCGATGATACAAATGTCTCAGCAAGGGGCCCAGCAATCACTTCCCTAGCTTCCCACAGAGCTCTAGGGTACACCTGATCAGATCCTGGGGACTTATCCACTTTTATGCATTTCAAGCCATCCAGCACCTCCTCCTCTGTAATATGGACATTTTACAAGAAGTCACCAACTATTTCTCCACATTCTATTTCTTCCATGTTCTTCTCCATAGTAAACACTGATTACTCGTTTAATATCTCCCCCAACTCCTGTGGCTCCACACATGGGTGCCCTGCTCCACTTCTGTCCCTACTACCTTTGCAGGCAGTGGATTTCAGATTCCCACCACTCTCTGAGTGAAAAACAGCTTTCCTCACATTACCATAAAACTTCCTGCCCCTTATCTTCCATCTATGCCCCTGTCATTGATCCGTCTACCAAGGTGAAAAATTTCCTCTTGTCTGCCCTGTCTATGCCTCTCATTACTCCAAGAAAAACAACCCAAGTTTATCCAATCTCTCTTCATTACTGAAACCCCCCAGTCCAGGCAATATCCTGGTAAATCTCCTCTCTACCCTTCTACAGTGTGTATTCCAGACTGCGCTCAATCCTCTAGTTATGGACTAACCAACTTTTTATACAGCTCCAACATTACCTTCCTGCTGTTAAGGTCTATATCTTGGCTAAAAATTGCAAGTATCCCACATGCCTTTTTACCCACTTTTTTTTCTTTCCCATTACCTTAAAGGACTGGTGTACATACACAACAAATTCTTCTGATTCTCGGAATTTCCCTCTGTAACCCTTGCCTTGCTTATCCTGTCCAAGTGTGTCATCTCACACTTTTGTATATGAACTTCTATTTGCCATTGACCAGCCCATCTGACCAGCCGTGTCTGTATTTTCCATCCAAGGCTATCTTCCTCAATATTGACCACAGCACTAATTTTCACATCATCTGCAAACATACTGGTCAGTCCTCTTACATTCAAGTTTAAATCATACAGGTATAGAAAAATACAAACCACAAACAGCAAGAGCCCCAACACTGATCTCTGGCAAACCCCACTGGTCACGGCTTTCAGTCACAAAAACACCCCTTGACCTTCACCCTCTGCTTCCTACCACTCAGAACATTCTGGACCCAATTAGCCAAATTTCCTTGAATCCCATGGGCTCTAACCTTCAGGATCAATTTCCAATGCGGTACCGCGTTTCAGAAGACTTTTAGTGCACTGCTCTCATCTACATACCTGATCACCATGTCAAAACATTCAATCAAGTTGTTCAGACCTAACTTTCCCTTTACAAAGGAACCTTTTCTCCGCAAAAGGAATATGTTTAAGCTTTGCATCTTTATTTAATTATCTGCACGTTTGGAAAGCCAAGAACTCTTCATAATTTGAATAAGTATGATTAAAATATATATCCATATTATGTCTGATGAACTACCTTCCAAAAAATGCTGGATAATACATCATACAAAAACTTTTTTATAAGTTTGCAAACCATTACTGTAAGAATAGCAAGGTGCCTTTAAGTCAAGACTCCAATCAAAGTAACCTGGTAACACTTGGTATATGGTCCGTGCGAGCCAGTACATAGGTGTTTTGCCAGTGTTGTGATATTCCACTGCTACTATAAGGATCTCTATTCACAGGAGTAGGACTCACAGGAGTAAGGATTGAACATAACTTTGAATTTAATTATAAGAAAACTGGCGTGCAGTGCATTGTGATTCTAGAGGTGCCAAAATCACCATATCAGTTCTTCTGATTTCAACAATTTACAATTATTACAAAGTTCTTCAGAGATGTTTTAATAAAACAAAGTAATTTTTTTTATTCTTAATTGAAGTTGAGATCAGAAACTTCAATGATTGCTTAAAAGTCAAAGTCCCAGTCCAGCGATAGAACAGACAGCAGCAAGTCCCTGGCACCCATAGCTTAAGAGCTATTGGTAAAAACAAACCAGTTTAAGATTGAGGAGTACCTCTGTGAAAACTCCAGGAGCATTTTTGTATTTTTATGCTAATTTGTTTAATGGTTTAATGGTGATATTTAATTCCTTTGTCTCTCTCACTGTCATGCATTATTTACGACTAGTCCCTTCTGAAATCAAACGAGAATATATTTGTATTTTGTAGGAGGTCTCAAGTGTCTTGGAGCAAATGCTATAAATCGGATCAGACTGTTTCAACTGACAGGCAGTTTGCCAAAGAATAAAAATGCAGGAACAGTCCTTTCTTGGCAAACTGTTCCACCATTTTAAAAATGTAAGTACTGTTTATCCAATAACTGATGCTAAAATGGAAAAAAAACAATGAAAAGTAGAACACAAACGCAAATCATTGCAGAAACTGTAAGTCAGAAATAAAAACAGAAACTAAAGTGGGTATCTGTGGAGACAAAGTAAACATTCAGTGTTTGTGTGTGTCTATTTTAATTAACGTTTCTGTATATAAAGGGCCAGATTTCCTCCTGGATGATTGAAAATAACACTGTTTCCACAATCTTTAAAAATTATTCAACTTCTCCATAATTTTTTTTTTAAATAGTTTGTTCCTAAGTTTTGGGCATTTCCGGCAAAGCAATATTTTTACCCATCTCAAATTGCCCTTTAAAAGGTGATGGGAAGCCATACTGCTGATGTCCATGTTGAGTAAGTACACCCGTAGTGCTGCTCGAACATTAGAGATAGGAGCAGGATAGGCAATTCAACACGTAAAGTTTATTCTGCCAATCAACATGATTAGGGCTAATCTCATCTCAGCCACAACTCCACTCTCCTGCCTACTCTCCATAATCCTTCAATCCATTTGAGATTAAAAATATATCTCCTCCTTAAATTTACTCAATATCCTGGCATCTACCACACTGTGGGATAGTGTCTTTCACATATTCATGATTCTTTGACCAGAGGGGCAGCCGGGAAGGAAAGCGGTGAGTATTTATACTCACTCTTCGAAGCCGTCGGTCAGGAGCAGGTAAATCGAGCAGGAATGATGAAGCGCTTTTGTCTGAAATGTCGATTTTCCTGCTCCTCGGATGCTGCCTGACCTGCTCTGCTCTTCCAGCAACACATGCCAATCAACATGATTAGGGCTAATCTCATCTCAGCCACAACTCCACTCTCCTGCCTACTCTCCATAATCCTTCAATCCATTTGAGATTAAAAATATATCTCCTCCTTAAATTTACTCAATATCCGGGCATCTACCACACTGTGGGATAGTGTCTTTTACATATTCATGATTCTTTGACAGAAGTGATTTCTCCTTATCTATGTTTTAAATCTGCTACCTCTTATCATAACACTGTGACCTCTTGTTCGAAGATTGCTTCACAATACTCTTTCAACATTTACTTTGTCAATATTGTTAACTTCAATTAGATATCCTCTACTGCTTCTTCAGAGAGTGTAGGCTTAAACTACTCAAAATCTCTTCATAAGACAAACCCCTCATCACTGGAAGCAATCTAATGAATTTCCTCTGAACTATCTCTCGTGCAATTATATCCCTCCTCAAGTTAGGGAACAAAATTCTATGCAATGTTCCAAGTGCAGTCAAGAGCATTGCCACTTTGCTAAATGAGATAAATTCAGAATGGATCTATCAGTTTAAAATTGGGCATCCACAAGGAACTGTGACTCATCAGGAATAGCAAATTTGCATTCAAATACAATCTGTTACCTCATGGTCTGAATACATTACAATAAACTAACGGATCAGCTCTAGTTCTGTGGAGAGTGCTGAACAGCATTCAGGAGCAGCACCAGGCATATCTAAAATGCAGTGCAAGCTGGTGAAAGAATAACACAGGGCTGCATGCATGTTAAATTCCAGAGGCAACATGTAAAAGGTCAAGCATGTGTTGCTGGAAGAGCAGAGCAGGTCAGGCAGCATCCGAGGAGCAGGAAAATCGACATTTCAGACAAAAGCGCTTCATCATTCCTGCTCGATTTACCTGCTCCTCAGATGTTGCCTGACCCGCTGTGGTCTTCCAGCACCACGCTCTTGACGCTAATCTCCAGCATCTGCAGTACTCACTTTCACCATGTAAAAGGTAGAGCAAAGTGATTTCAGAATCAGAATGGATCAGAACAAAGATCCTCTCAAACCTAATCACGTATGCTAGTGTACAAATGTACAACTAACCAAAGTGTGGAGGCGTCGGGATTGGACTAGGATGTACAAAGTTAAAAATCACACAACACCAGGTTATAGTCCAACAGGTTTATTTGAAAGTACTAGCTTTCAGAGTGCTGTTCTTAAAAGAAGACTTAAAAGGAGTTCTGGAATTTACATATTCATGAACCAAAACCTGCAACCCATTCTAAAAGATGAAAGACTTAACAGCAATCTATGTTTGTTAAATATACCTCTTTAATTGCATGATACTGTGATCTTTGCTAGAAATTCCGTGTCTTATGATTTTGACCCACTAGTTACCTGATGAAGGAACAGCACTCTGGAAGCTAGTAATTCCAAATAAACCTGTTGGACTATAACCTAGTGTTGTGTGACTTACAAATAACCAAGGAAACAGGATCAACAAGTATCTCTATTCTCAATAATCAAATAGCCAATGAGTATACAAAAGTATTCAGTTTAAAAAAAACTCTGGTAAAGTTTGCAATAATGGTAGCAGATTGAAAATTAAGCAGTCAATTTTGAAATTTCTGGCTTTTCAGGTTGATTAAAATTTGTTTGTCCTGGTTCTTTTCAGCCATGGCTGGCTGGCAGTTGTCAGAGTGAGGGACTTGCTTGCTGGCTAGCTGACTTCTACCACTCAGAGTAAGGGAGCCTTTTACCTGCAATACTCAAATGACTCATAGGTAATTCTTTGACTGTGATCTTCACAACAAACTAGTGCTCAAACCAAGACTACTACATATGCTTTAACTTATTATCACACTCTATTTCCACTAGCACGCACAAATCAATGTTGAACTAGTATTTAACTTCTGTTCTTGTGTATTCTTAAAAGATGAAGAAGAAAAGCACATTTCTCTCCCAGAGTGTTGTCTTGTACCCTATCATGTACACAGACTGAGATAACATCCTGGAGGTTTCTCTTCAGATTTTCATGCATATATCTCCTTTTAAGTTCAACCTATTGGAACTTCCTTGACAACTCATTAGGTGAGATTCTACGCTCTCTCTCTTTCCCTTCCCAGACTATCACTGAATTTACATTTGTAATCATCTTTTGACTGTAAATTTTGAAAAAAAAAACACATTCTGAGATGAGCATATCCATAAGTGATGCAGGGTTATGAGCAACCATCAAGAATGTGACATACAAACATATGGATTTTACAGCAAGTTCCATTAGATGGTAATCAGGTGTTGGAATTGATTCTATCTCTAACTTTCCAACAGATGTTGGAGACACACTTATTGACGTTCAAGTCAAGACAACTAACTGAACACAAGACAGGGATCTAGTCAGGAGTGTCCTGTGTAATATTACATTGAATTAGTGCATTATTGCATTTATACAGCAATAAATTAGTGAAGTCTATATTCATATTTAAGAGACATGTGTTACCCAATCCATTTTGCCAGGGTGTGGCAAATATAATAGAATAAAACAGGATCGATTCCAACAGCCAACAAAATATTATTGTTGTTTTTGTTATTATTGGATGACATGGCTAGGAAGTACCAGCAGGTTGGAGATAGGCTGATAATGCCAACAAAAGACATTGGATTGGACAAGCCAGACATATTCCTGCTTCAATTCCTGGCAGCTGCTTGCCTACAAGGGAAGATCAACCAATTCTGTAAATTACTTGGCCAGTTAATGGTTATGAAACCAGATCACCAAAATTTATCAGCATTGTAAAGCCTTTTGCCATGTAGGCAGTCAAGCACAGCAGATTCCTTTCCCTAAAGGAAATTAGTGCATTAAATGGGTTTTTGCAACAATCTATAATAGTTTCATGGTTATCTTCACTGAAAATAGCTTTGTATTGAGATTTATTGCATTTAAATTCCAGCAGGTGTCATGTCCCTGGGACTCTGGTTTACTAGACCACTACCTTTAATGCTACATCATGTGAACAGGATAATGACTCCACATCAACAGAATTGATGTGGAGATGCCGGTGTTGGACTGGGGCAGACAAACTTAAAAATCACATAACACCAGGTTATAGTCCAACACATTTATTTCGAAGTACAAGCTTTCAGAATGCTGCTCCTTCGTCAGGTAACTAGTGGGACAGGATCATAGGACAAAGATCAAAGTGCCATACAACTGATGCACTGTATTGAACAAACCTAGATTGCTGTTCGGTGTTCAATCACTCATAATGGGTTGCAGGTTTCCATTCATTAATATGTAAATACCAGAACTTCTTTGAAGTCACATTTCCGAGATAACTTAAGGGGTACGCAACAACACAGAGTCACTGAGCAGAGGCGAATAGCCAAGTTCGGTACCCATGAGGATGGACTCAACCGGGATCTTGGGTTCATGTCACACTACATGTGACCTCACCACACTATACACTCACAAACACACTCACACACAAGTACACATACACACAGACTCTTACACACGATCACACATGAAGATCCTCTCTCTCCCTCAGACACACACCGACACACATGTGCACACCCTCTCACAGGCATATACTCCTTCACACTCGTGCACACACTCTATCAAGCACGCACACACTCACACAAACACACACTCTCACATGCACACACACTTACACACATTCTCACTCTCTCTCTCCCTAACACGTACACACACTTCCATATACATCTATGGGGTAAATTTGCAATTGCAGATTTGTATTTGCAGATACATTTTATGTTGTTCAAAAAGCACACATTCTCGAGGCAGCTCGTCCATGTGACATTTTATACACTCCCACCTTGGAAATAGAACCAGTCTGACTCAAGGTTGGAACACAGATAGACCCTTTTTTGCACTGTCTGAGCTGAGATGTCACCTTTTTATCAAAAACCTTGAGTTATCTCAGAAATGTGACTTGAAAGAAGTTCTGGGTTTTACATATTAATGAATGGAAACCTGCATCCCAATTCTAAGTGATTAAAGACTTAACAGCAATCTAGATTTGTTCACTTCAGTTGTATGACACATTGATCTTTTATTATAAATTCTGTGTTCTATGATCCTACCTCACTAACTACCTGATGAAGGAGCACTGCTCCAAAAGCTTGTACTTCCAAATAAACCTGTTGGACTATAACCTGCTGTGTGACTTTTAACTTTATCGACAGAATTGACAGATCAAAGAAAGACACTTTATCAACATGATCTCTAAGTTTCTAATGTGTGATGGCAAATTCAATTTATTGTTCAGATTTCTAAAATAAAATTGACGCCTGTATTCCTGATAAAGGGCTTTTGCCCGAAACGTCGATTTTCCTGCTCCTCAGACGCTGCCTGAACTGCTGTGCTTTTCCAGCACCACTCTAATCCAGTCAATGAAAGTTAATGAATGTCATTGAACACAGCAATTGACAAACAGTGAACAGTGAGCGAAATGAATGAGCAAGTGAAGGGATGAATGTATATTTCCTTCTGAAATAAAATGATAAACATATAAAAAGTATGGTGGAAATGGGTTGCAAGTATTCCAATCCTTCTTTGTCTTTCTAAGTTATGGCTGGATGGAAGCTCTTGTGGTACACTGGTATTGTATGTAGCTTAGGGCTTGGAGGCCTGGGTTCAAGTACCACATGCTGTAGGGGTGTACCTCTGAATAGATTGTTTAGAAAATATCTATATATTGGGAAAAATGACTGTAATGTGTTGGAGACAGGGAAAAGCTTATTTGCAATACTCAAATATAATATGAATAGCTTTGCTGTAGATACATCTGGTGATTCATGAAAAATCAGAAAGGCAAACACAGCAGTTTGGCAAGTTTATTAAAGAAAGATTTCTGCACTGGGAGAGACAAAGTCATGAGGTAACTTGAGGTGCAACTTGGATATCTCATTTACAAATGAAGGTATGACTGGTGATTATTTTTGGTGAAGCCCTTCTTGCTGATATCTAGGGACTGCAGATTCACAGCTGATACAGTGACCTACATGACCAGCTGCAAAAACAGGAAAATCTACCCTATGGAATTTACTTACGACTGCTCTGAGCCATTAGTCAAACTTCATCTGAAAATTAACTCTCCACATGATTTAGGAACTTAAGTGAATTAAGGACTTAAATGTCAAAACTGATGGATTGTTAGAGCCTCTCATACATCTCTTAGTGTTGGCACAACCCTGTCAAAGTAGGAAGTACTGATATTTCAAATGGAAACTGGTTAGGCTGAATGAAATCATGAGTCCAGACGCAGTCATAAATCAGGTTTGATTTCTCAAACAAAGCAATACACTATTGATGACATAAGTCTGAGCTAAGCATAGGACATGCTGGAAAACACTCAGCAATGGATAGAAAAGTATTTTAGTTCGAATGACACTCATTGGCCTGACTGGCTCAATTTTCTTGGTGATGTCAAGACCCTGATGTCAGCCTCAAATCCACACTAGGGAAACTAAACCAAAAGCTAAACATTGCAGGTGCTGTAGATCGGAAATAAAAATCTAAAAATGCTGGAAATACTCAACAGTCTGGCGAAAGCTACAGAGGGAGAAATGTTTGGGTCAAGGACACTCTTCAGGCCTGAAGATAGGTAGAAATGTAACTTCAAGCAAGGAGAGTCAGGGGTAAGAATAATAAAAAGAGGTGTGCGATTGGGTGAGAGTGAGAGAGATCAACTGACAAAATATATTTATAATATAAAAGAAAATGGTAATGGTTGGAGTAAAGAAATAGAAGTTTTGCCAGAGTGGGTATGATTTGCAGAATAATGTACAGGAGTTTTCAGCTTGAAATTATTGAACTTACTGTTGATACTGGGCAGCTACAAAGTGCCCAACTGGAAGGTCAGGTGTGCTAACCCCTACAAGGCCCAAGGGGGATCACAAATGAATCTCCCTTGGAGCTTGTTGATGATGAGTTGCCCTGGTAACAGGCAATGGCCTGCCCAGCTGCAACTCACCCCCCCTGTAAAGCAGACCCAGATCTGCAGAACTGTCTGTCTCACGCTGGGACGAGCCGATGTGTGTCACAAATAGTGGCTCTAGTTTGGTGTTCAACAATAACTGGCGTCCCTTTCTGGTCGGGCTTCCTGAGTTATTACATTGGTAATGAGGCTAAAAAAATGTTTCAGATAACCTTGATTTTGCAAACACTGGGTAAAACTATAATGGGGAAATATTAGAAATGCAACTGTTTGGGAAACTGCAACCTTATGATGTAGATGCGAAAGATTGGTTCCAATATACCGAAAGAATAAGATTTGTTTTCAGGAAAGTGGAATTGAAGGGGATCACTGACACAAAGTCAATCCCGAGGCTGCTTGTGGAGCCCTGACATTCAGCATCATAAATAGCTTAACCAACACAGTAGCTCCAGAGTCAAAAATCCTTTGGCTAACTGATCAATATTGTACCGGGCCATCTGTTATATTGCAGTGTTATGGGTTTAACATGGAAAATAGAACATCTAGGGAACTAATTAGTGAATTTTTGATGAGACAGCACAAATTAGAATTTAGAAGAATTTAGAATTAGATTTATTATCACATGTACTCAAGTTACTGAGGAACAGGAATACAATGTTGCCAACACATGACATAGGTACAAAGTACAGAGATAGAAATCTTAGGTACAAAAAATAGAGCAAATATATATATATATATATCTGTAATGTAGTGTAGGTTAGGAAAAAAGGGCTTCTACGTAGTCTGACAGGGCTCCACCGGTTCCCAACCCCAGTAGCCATCTTCACTCCGGGCCGGGTCTGCTGACCGCTGTCCCCGCTGCAGGTCCTCTGGCCACTCCCACACCACTTTGGGCTATTGGCTGTCTCTGTTTTGCTCTGGGCCAGCTGGCCACTGTCCCTGCTCCAGGTCATGGGATGCCCCTGCTTCACTCTGGGTTGCTGGCAGAAGTAAAAAAGACAGAAGAGAAAAAAGAACATGAGAGAGAAAAGAAACAGATGGAGCGGACGAGCTCTGGCTGGAGTGGCTTACTCTGCTGCCATCTTGAATTGGCAGAACACTGAGGTTACAGGTGAGCATTTCGGGAAATGTCAAGGGACTGCTTAGCTTGTTGAATTAATGATATTGCCTCCAAAGGAAGCTACTGACTAAACCAGATCTGGACCACAAGTAAGGCACATAACTGGCCCTTTCCTACAAAAATGCAGAAAAGGAGGCCCCGGAGCTTTAGGGGTTGTTAGTTGGTACTATCTTCAACCTTGGGCTAGCTCATACTACAGAGCTAAGTTCCCAGTGTTCAATATCTGTGGTTTCCAGTTGTTGCTAAGGAAGGGCAATTAGCAACAGAGACCACAGGCAAAACGCATATCACTCAGATTGAAGGGCAAAGTCATACAAGACAAAGCTTTGCTAATAAATCAACTAAGGATGAGGAATTTATACAGCTAAACTATGTCACTGCTTCCAAAGTGGCCCCAATTAAGATAAAACTCTAGATAAATGGCCACCCCAGAGGTGCCATTATATCTACTGTTGGGAGAAAACCTTTAGGAAACTCCCATGGGGCATCTTGTCTTTAAATCTGCGAAATACCAAGGCTAGATTGGCCACATACACGAGGGAGCCATTGGATCACTGTAACCCCAGTTACACGGGGGCAGCAGACAGTCCCCTTAATGGTGGTACAAGGGCCAGGTCCCAACCTTAGGGAATGGACTGGCTTTAAAAAACCTGCCTGGATTGGCAACATATTTTTAAAATAGGTATCAGTGTTCCATATAAAGTAAATGGAAAGTATCCCCCTGAAATGTTCCAAAAGGAACTCAGGAAGCTAACGGGCGCCATGGCCAAAATTTATGTTGACCCAGAGGCCTTAACTAAATACTTGAAAGCCCGACCAGTCCCATTGCACTATGTACCAGCATAGAGACTGAACTGGAACATCTAGAGAAACTTGGCATCATCTAAATTGCTGAATGTGTCATGCAATAGTCCCATATATAAAATCTGGCAACTCAATTTGCCTCTGTGGGATTATGAGATGACAGTCAACAATGTTTCACGCTTTCACAAATACAATATGCCACATACAGAAAACTTGATGAACAACTGGCTGCGGGTGTCACATATTTTCTAAATTGAGTATGAGCCAGGCCTACCCCCAACTGGAGCTTGAAAGATCATCCCAGAAGTACATCATGCTAAATACTCACAAAAGACGGTATAAGTACGCTCACTTGCCCTTTGGGTTATCTTCAGCTTGTGCCATTTTCCAAAGAGTGGCAGAGACTATCCTCCAAGGGCTTTCCAGAGGGGCAGTCTATCTGAGTGATGTTTTAATCTCAGGAGCTACCACATGTGAAGGGTTTGGAGGAGGTCTTGCTGCATTTTTGTGTGGCTGGCATCTGGCTAAAAAGGGGAAGAATGTGTGTTCCAGGTAAACAAGATAATATATCTCACGTCCAGTGTCTACAAGAACAGATTACATTCTGTTGAAGAGAAGATGAAATCCATAACAAAGGACTCAAAGGAACACAACAGAGTTAAAGTTCTTCCTAGTTCTCAAAAAAAGTACTCAGGGGAGATTTAATCCACATAAGGAATTTCAGTGACCTCTCCCCAGTGATCACGGGAGTTATCCTTAAAAACAGGACTGTTATTATACATGGTCAAAAACTGGGTGAAGTGTCAAAACAAATCATGTCAACCCCCACCAGAGGCAACTCTGCACAGAGGCAATTGTTTCAACAGACATTCTTGCAAAGCTGGTGACTCAGTGGTTAGCACTGCTGCCTCACAGCACCACGGACATGGGTTCAATTCCACTCGAGGGTGACTGTCGGTGTTGAGCTTTTTCTGGGCAGCACGGTGGCACAGTGGTTAGCACTGCTGCTTCACAGCGCCAGAGACCCGGGTTCAATTCCCACCTCAGGCAACTGTCTGTGTGGAGTTTGCACATTCTCTCCATGTCTGCGTGGGTTTCCTCCAGGTGCTCTGGTTTCCTCCCACAATCCAAAGATGTGCAGGTTAGGTGAATTGGTCATGATAAATTGCCCATAGTGTTAGGTGAAGGGGTAAATGTAGGGGAATGGGTCTGCTTTTCGGAGGGTCGGTGTGGACTTGTTGGGCCGAAGGGCCTGTTTCCACACTGTAAGTAATCTAATCTAATCTTAACATTCCACCAAGGACAAGCCCTCTGCAGTGACTCTTTGATGGTCTTCACAGGAGAGACATTCGCCTAATTATTATACACCCCTGAACTGGACCTGGAAAGCAAGAGTAATGACAATGCAACAAGCAGAGTTGAAAAGGGGGAACCAGTAAATGTGGTATATTTGGATTTCCAGAAGACTTTCAACAATGTGAAACATAAAAAGTTATTGCACCAGGCAGGAGTTTATAATATTAGGGGTAATGAATTAGCATGAATTGAGGACTGATCAACGTACAGAAGACAGGGAATCCTGATTAATAGGTTTTTTCGACAATTGGAAAGATATACTCACTGGAGTGCCACCAGGCTCAGTCCTAGGGTCTCAATTATTTATTTTCTATGTTAATGACTTTGAGGAGGGAGGACAGTGTAATGAATTCAAATTTGCTGATGATACAAAAATAGGTTAAAGGGCAGATTTGATGTGGACATAAGGAATCTACAAGGGGATTATAGATAGGTTGAGTGAGTGGGCAAAATATTGCAGATAGATCTAGATGTAGGTTTCCTCGCTAAGCCAGAGGTTCACTTTCAGACATTTCATCACCATACTAGATAACATTATCAGTGAGCCTCCGGTAAGCACTGGTGTTATGTCCCACTTCCTATTTATACATTTAGATTTCCTTGGGTTGGCAATGTCACTTCCTGTGTTGGTTGTATCATTTCCTGTGTTGGTGATGCTATTTCCTGTTCTTTTTCTCAGATGGTGGTAGATGGGGTCCAAGTCAATGTGTTTGTTGACAGAGTTCCAATTGGAATGCCATGCTTCTTGGAATTCCCATGCGTGTCGCTGTTTGGCTTATCTTAGGATGGATGTGTTGTCCCAATCAGTGGTATCCTTCCTCATCTCTATGTAAGGATACTAGTGATGATGAGGAGAAAGTGAGGACTGCAGATGCTGGAGTACCAGAATTGAAAAATGTGGTGCTGGAAAAACACAGCAGGCCAGGCAGCATCCGAGGAGCAGGAGAATCGACGAGTTGACGAATCGACGTCCTGACGAAGGGCTTATGCCCGAAATGTTGATCTCCTGCTCTTTGGATGTTGCCTGGCTTGCTGTGTTTTTCCAGCACCACATCTTTCAACTCAACTACTAGTGATAATGATACAAATCTTCTCAAAACTCACTAATTGCAGATGGAGTTCAATGTCGGAAAGTGTGATGTCATGCACTTTGGTAGGAAGATCCACAAGACAGACTTTTATGTAAATGGAGAGAGACTCCAAAAATGCAAAGGGATTTAGATGTTCTTGTGCATGATAAACTTAGCATGTACAGGAAGTAATTTAGAAGCCACATAGAATTTGGTCTTTATTGCTAAGGGTTTGGAATTTTAAAACAGGGAAGTCTTCTTCCAACTGTACAAGGTATTGGTGAGGCTATACCTGGAGAACTGTGTATAGTTTTGGTCCTGCATTGAAAAAGGATACAGGTGTTGGAGGCTGTTTGAAAAATAAATCAATCCTCTGATTCCTGGATGAAAGGATAACTCATTAAGAATTAATTTGCATTTAGAAGAATGAGGGGTGATCTTATTGAATTATTCAAAATTCTGAAGGGGCTTGGCAGGTTAGATGCTGAGAATGTTTCCACTAGTGGAAGAATCTTGAACTAAAGGATGTAGTCACAGAATAAGGGGACACACATTTGACACCGAAATGCAAAGGAATTTCTTCTCCCAGATGGCACTGAATGTCTGGAATTCTCTACTCCAAAGTGTTAGAGAAGTTAGATCACAGAAACCCCTTGGAGAGGAGGTAGACAGATTATTGAAATTTTGGAGAGCCAAAAATTTTGAAGAGTTGAAATGAAAAAGCATTGAGTTCTGAGGCAGATCAGTCATGATGATATTGAATTGTGGGATAGGCCTGAGGGGCTGAATGGCCTATTATTTTCCTTCTTTTTATGCGATACTAAGCTAATTTAAAAATTCCATTGATTCCAAGTGAAAAACTTCCAGAAGGTCAAGAGAGTTTTAAGCCTTAAAGAGGTTACTGCTTTAAAAACTATACACAGTTAGTTAGCACTTGCAAGTGCTTGAACAGACTAGCAGAGAGGCATTGTAGAAAAAGCATCAATGGAGAAACAGCACTCCAAGCTAATGATGTTCAATGTGAAGCAAAGGAGTCTAACGCATTAGCTGGGATTTTGTCAGGCGAACAGACTTGGGAATCAGCAGAGTATCCCTGTCAATTCTGTGAGGGAGGCCTAGTGGAATTAAATATCTTCAGGCACATAATTAACTGCATCAGGTCTTCCCTGTTACTGAGGTCCAGGCAGCAACAGTCTCATTCATTAGGAGATGCCAGCCAATCAGAAGTTGGCTACATGTCATTGCCATCTGCAGCTGCTGGTACCGGAGAGACCCCAGACTACAGGGAGAGGTCAAAGATGGGGCTTGTAGGAGAGAGTATAGAAGAGGATTCAGATCTAAGGGCAGGGGGTGACATTCATTAAATACCCGTCCTCCTGATACCAGGTCCCTCAATCAGCCATAGAGTGCCCAAGTGGCCATTAGCAAATGGAACAGATGTTGTTATGTGGCCTCCATTTTAGTTAGAGAACAGTACAGCACAGGAACAGGCCCTTTAGCCCATAGACTGTGCCAACATATGGGGCTTTCTAAATTAAAAGCCTTTTGCCTCTGTGTAATCCATACCCTTCCCTGAGGTACACTAAAATACAGTGACTTAGGGGCATTTTTCCCACTTCCAGGAGACTGGCACAAGACTTCCCCCATGAGTAAATGGTCTGGCTGTCATTCTTCCTAACACAATGAAGGAATTCAGCCCATTGTTCCGCACTCCGGTTCAGATGCACGGGTTGCTCCCCAGATGCCTCAGGCAGATCTGGCCTTTTGCTGTGAGCCCCTCTCCCTCTCCTCCTGCTCTATACTACCCTGGCCTGTCTTGCAGTTGCCTGAGGAAAATGTACAATATTGAACATACATCTGGGAGCAAGCGGTTTGAACAGAATCCTGAAAGTCAGGAAAATGTCCTTCAGTACTTGACATACCACCCCATGTGGAACATAGCAACTTTGAACCATCAAACATTTCATTAATCACAACAAGTGGTAGAAACGGATCAGTAAAACTAAAAATAATTGATTATTCTTTTAAATAGTGTCACGTATGTATAGCGGTGAAAGGTTAAAGGGGGCCATTGTCTGGAACACTGAGCACTAAAGTAAAAGAACTGGTGTCAAATTTGATCAAATCATCCACTATACACTGATTGATGTCATGATTTGCCTCCTCTGCACATTTCAAACATGCACACAATGCTGAATTCTGTCCCTAATGACATTGTGGATTGACCAAATTTAAATGGATTGCAACCGTTCAAGAAGGCAGCTCACCACTGCCTTCCCGAGGCAATTTGGGACAGGCAATAAATGCTGTTCCAGCCAGTGATGCCTACATCCCAAAAATACATTTTCAAAAACACAGAATTGATACATTCCTCTCACCTTGATGTTACTTGACGACATTCGGGGCTTTATTCTGCCACTGTGGCTATTTAACCTGCAGAGTGCTACAGTGGCTATGCCAGAGCCTGCCTTGGTAATGTGTTGGGGGTTGGGGAGACAGAGCATCGACAAAGGCCAGCCATGAGCACATATTCTGACCTGTTCTTTAAACTGACCCATCTGACTGTTCAACCAGGCCTCCCTTGTTTACCCACCTTCACTCCAGAGCCTAGCAATTCTTCTGATTGTTCAACAACAATCAGAGATGAGAAATCCTCCCTGATCATGACAATTAGCAAACAGGTAGGTGCATAGGCTCCTTGCCACAACCAATAAAATCAGCTCATTCTCTCTGCTTCTCTCTTTGGTTTATGCCTAAACTGCTCATCAAATCTTTGTAGTATGACAAACTCTCTTTTATTTCTTTCATTTGCCTTCTGCTTTCCAATCATCTTTAACACAAGGTTATACTCCTCTTATTTCATGAGTTATCTTTATTATATGTAACATATGAATGCCTGACCAAATACTTTTAAAAATTTCTTAAATACCACATCCATTGCATTTTCATTCTATTAAATTTTATACTGAGCGTAAGTCTTATGTGGCCAGCTTTTTTCCAAACGTTCTCCCTACTTTATTTGTTAACTTATTCATCTTCTCAGATTAACATTAAAAGTTGCGTCTTTCCCTGGTAGGATAGGAATATTTTGGCATCCCTAATGCACTTTTGATGCAATATGATGTTATCCCTAATCAAAAAGCTTTCTTACCATTATGTTTTTGCTTTACAGTTGTGTCACACCCGATTTTATTTATTGTGCTGATTTTTTTTTCCAACATTTTCCCCTACTTTTCAATCCATTTTTTAAGTTCTCCAGCCTACAAAGAGGCTTTCTGCCAATGTTGTTTTTTAATCAAGCATCAGCAGCATCTCAGGGTGACCTATCTGTGATTTTTCACTTCCTCACACTGAGAAAGCAGTTATGTCGATTTGGCAGCTGTACCCTCTTGATATAGCCAAGAATGAGAGCTTGCTGTGTCAAGAACTGTGGGTGTGAGGTTGCATTGCAGCACAATATGCTGGACCATTAACAATTCAACTATGTGTTCTCCTCATTTTTTTTTGTCTCCAGACAAAGTATATATTTGTTAAAACACTCAAAATGTTTTTTTTTTTATTTTTCTCAACCCATGATTTTTAATATTTTATTCTGAGGACACTTGTCATGAATCTCATTTGTATGTTTAACTAGAAAATATGAATAACTAAATCATGCTGAGAATAAACTAAAACATTACTTACATTACAATTAGTGACCATCAGAGCTAGCTGCTGGCATTAAATCCTCAACTCATCGTTCAGGTTTTAGGTGACCAGACAGGTTTCCATGGTGATATTGTGGTAGCTACATTTTCTCACAATACCAATACAGTTATAAAAGTAAATTATCCAGAGGAAGTAGAGAATCTGCAAAGGAATATAGACAGGTTAAGTGAGTGGCAGTTGGAGTATAATGTGGTAAATGTGGATGGGTTGCACCTGAACCAGAAAGCACCAATATCCTGGGAGGTAGGTTTGCTAGCACTCTTCGGGGGGAGGGGTTTAAATTAATTTGGCAGGGGGATGGGATCCGGACTTGTAGTCCAGCAAGTAGGTTAGCTGTTTTTCAGGGTGTCCAAGAATGTAGGGAGGCTGTGGAGAAGGTAGCACTGACAGGGAGTACTTGCGGACACAGAGATGGGCTCAAGTGTGTATACTTCAATGCAAGGAGTATCAGAAATAAGGTGGGTGAACTTAAGGCGTGGATCGGTACTTGGGACTATGATGTTGTGGCCATCACAGAAACATGGATAGAAGAGGGACAGGAATGATTGTTGGAGGTTCCTGGGTTACAGATGTTTCAGTAAGATTAGGGGGGGTGGTAAAAAAGGAGGAGGGGTGGCGTTGCTAATTAGAAATGGTATAACGGCTGCAGAAAGGCAGTTCGAGGGGGATCTGCCTTTGGAGGTAGTATGGGCTGAAGTCAGAAATAGGAAAGGTGCAGTCACCTTGTTGGGTGTTTACTATAGGCCCCCCAATAGCAGCAGAGATGTGAAGAAACAGATT
>NC_057711.1:62786343-62798359 GCF_004010195.1 Chiloscyllium plagiosum | reverse complement strand
CAGAAAGGCAGTTTGAGGGGGATCTGCCTTTGGAGGTAGTATGGGCTGAAGTCAGAAATAGGAAAGGAGTAGTCATCTTGTTGGGTGTTTACTATAGCAGCAGAGATGTGGAGAAACAGATTGGGAAACAGATTTTGGAAAGGTGCAGAAGCCACAGGGTAATAGTCATGGGTGATTTCAACTTCCCAAATATTGATTGGAAGCTCTTTAGACCAAGTAGATTGGACGGGGCGGTGTTTGTGCAGTGTGTCCAGGAAGCTTTTCTAACTCGGTATGTAGATTGTCCGACCAGAGGGGAGGCCATATTGGATTTGGTACTTGGGAATGAACCGGGACAAGTGATGGGCTTGTTAGTGGATGAGCATTTTGATGATGGTGACCTCAATTCTGTGACTTTCACCTTGGTTATGGAGAGGGACAGGTGCGTGCAATAGGGCAGGTTTTACAATTGGGGGAAGGGTAAATACGATGCTGCAAGACAGGATCTGAGGAGCATAAATTGGGCTGTCAGGGAAGGATGTCGTTGAAATGTGGAACCTTTTCAAGGAACAGATACGATGTGTCCTTGATATGTATGTAACTGCCAGGCAGGAAAGAGACGGTCGTGTGAGGGAACCTTGGTGGACGAGGGAGGTTGAATGTCTTGTAAGGAAGAAGACGGAGGCTTACATAAGGTTGAGGAAACAAGGTTCAGACAGAGCATTGGAGGGATACAGTATAGCCAGGAGGGAGCTGAAGAAAGGGATTAGGAGAGCTAAGAGAGGGCATGAAAAATCTTTGGCGGATCAAGGATAACCCCAAGGCCTTTTATGCGTATGTGAGAAACATGAGAATGACGAGAATGAGGGTAGGTCCGATCAAGGACAGTAGTGGGAGACTGTGTATTGAGTCGGAAGAGATAGGCGTGATCTTGAATGAGTACTTTTCTTCAGTATTTACGAATGAGAGGGACCGTATTGTTGAAGAGGAGAGTGTGAAACGGACTGGTAAGCTAGAGGAGATACTTGTTAGGAAGGAAGATGTGTTGGGCATTTTGAAAAACTTGAGGGTGGACAAGTCCCCCGGGCCTGACGGGACATATCCTAGGATTATGTGGGAAGCAAGAGAGGAAATTGCAGAACCGTTGGCAATGATCTTTTCGTCTTCACTGGGGGTGGTGCCAGGGAACTGGAGAGTGGCGAATGTTGTGCCCCTGTTCAAAAAAGGGAATAGGGATAACCCCAGGAATTACAGGCCAGTTAGTCTTACTTTGGTGGTAGGCAAAGTAATGGAAAGGGTACTGAGGGATAGGATTTAAGAGTGTCTGGAAAGGCACTGCTTGATTAGGGACAGCCAGCACAGATTTGTGAGGGGTAGGTCTTGCCTTACAAGTCTTATTGAATTCTTCGAGGAGGTGACCAAGCATGTGGAAGAGGGTAGAGCAGTGGATGTAGTGTACATGGATTTTAGTAAGGCATTTGATAAGGTTCCCCATGGCAGGCTTATGCGGAAAGTCAGGAGGCAGGGGATAGAGGGAAATTTGGCCAATTGGATAGAAAACTGGCTAACCGGTCAAAGTCAGAGAGTGGTGGTAGATGGTAAATATTCAGCCTGGAGCCCAGTTACAAGTGGAGTTCCGCAGGGATCAGTTCTGGGTCCTCTGCTGTTTGTAATTTTTATTAATGACTTGGAAGAGGGAGTCGAAGGGTGGGTCAGTAAATTTGCAGATGATACGAAGAGAGGTGGAGTTGTGGACAGTGAGGAGGGCTGTTGTCGGCTGCAGAGGGACTTAGATATGATGCAGAGCGGGGCTGAGGAGTGGCAGATGGAGTTCAACCCTGCCAAGTGTGAGGTTGTCCATTTTGGAAGAACAAATAAGAATGCAGAATACAGGGTTAACTGTAGGGTTCTTAGTGAGGTGGAGGAACAGAGGGATCTTGGGGTCTATGTACATAGATCTTTGAAGGTTGCAACTCAGGTGGATAGAGTTTGAGAGGAAGTCGTACGAGGCTAGGTTGAGAGTTCTCGGCCTTTTCTCGTTGGAACGGCGAAGGATGAGGGGTGACTTGATAGAGGTTTATAAGATGATCAGAGGAATAGGTAGAGTAGACAGTCAGAAACTTTTTCCCCGGGCACAACCGAGTGTTACAAGGGGACATAAATTTACGGTGAAGGGTGGAAGGTATAGGGGAGATGTCAGGGGTGGGTTCTTTACCCAGAGAGTGGTGGGGGCATGGAATGCGCTGCCTGTGGGAGTGGTGGAGTCAGAATCTTTGGTGACCTTTAAGCGGCAATTGGATAGGTACATGGATAGGTGCTTAAGCTAGGACAAATGTTCGGCACAACTTCGTGGGCCGAAGGGCCTGTTCTGTGCTGTATTGTTCTATGTTCTATGTTCTATGTGAACTTGTCCTTTATTTGTAGGAAGAGTAGAAAATCTATGTGCTATACAAATGGAGAAAGAATCCAGAACTCAGTATTAAAGAACATGGGTGTCTTGGTACATGAATCACAAAATTAGCTTGCAGGTACAGCAAGTCATTAGAAAGGGAAATGGCATGTTGTTGTTTATTCAAGGAGATGGAATATAAATGTAATGTAATTTTACTGCTGTTGTTCAGTTGTTGGTGAGACTACATCTGAAGGATCATGTACATTTTGGGTCTCCGTATTTGAGAAAATAAATAATTGCTTTAGAAGAAGTTCGAAACAGTTTCCTCAATCCATTCCTGGGATGAAGAGCTTATCTTGGGGTTGAACAGGTTAGGAGATGAGACATAAATATATCAGCCATAATCAAATTGAATGAAAGAACAGGCTCAGAGGATTGAATAGGCTGTTACTGCATTCTTATCTTCTTTCTCTACCCTCAAAACCAAGCCAGAGTATGCCACAGGTCTCAGGAATTCTCTAATTGTCTTCAGTTTTTCATTCTGCCATTTAACATTTCAGAGTTCGCTTTTTCTCTGCAGTAATTCCACAACTGAATTTTTTAAAACTAATTTTACAAGACTGACCTGACCATTTCAATTCCTTATAAATTTGGACTTGCCATTCAGAGTATGGTCCCCATTCAAAATTCCTGCTTAATTCCTACAATCAGGAACACGGTGTTTCCTAATAACCTCAATGCTCTTTGTTCTGGATTCCAGCAGATGTACAACTGTTTTCTCAATATTCCAAGCAGAGTAAGTGATTCTGTGAGAAGCACACAGAGAATTGCAAGACACTGCCTGTCCCCTATCCCCAAGGCAATATGGTACAGTAAAGGTGTACCACATTAAGATTTCACCTAATTAACTACAAGTCTCAAGCCTGTGTATTGATTTGAAACGTAGAGAGGTACTTAAAGAATTCCTTTTGTTTATTAGTTACTTTCCAAACTTTCTGTGATCAATAGAATAGCATAAATGAGGGATTTAAATTTTGAAGCCAATTATAGACACCTCAACTAAGACCCAGAAAGACACTTTTTTTATTTAATTATTTCCCATTTAGTCATAAAGTCACAGAGGTGTAAGCACAGAAACAGACGCTTTAGTGTAACTTGTCCATGCTGACCAGATATCCTAAATTAATCTAATCCCATTTGCTAACATTTGGCCCATATCCCTCTAAACCTTTCCTATTCATATACCCATCCAGGTGCATTTTAAATGTTGTAATTGTACCAGCCTCCACCACTTATTCTGGCAGCCCATTCCATAACTGCACCAGCTTTTGTGTGAAAACATTATCACTTAGGTCTTTTTTATATCTTCCCCCTCTCACCCCAAACCTATGCCCTCCAATTCTAGACTCCCCACTCCAGGGAAAAGACCTTGTCTATTCACCCTCATGATTTTATAAACCTCTATAAGGTCACCCCTCAGCCTCTGATGCTCCAGGGAAAACAGCCCCAGCCTATTCAGCTTCAAACCCTTCATCCCTGTAAATCTCTTCCAAATCCTTTCAAATTTCACAACATCCTTTCTATAAGAGGAAGACCAGAATCCTGCACAACATTTGAAAACTGGACTAACGAAATGTCTTGTATAGCCACAACATGACCTCCCAACTCCTATACTCAATGCTCTGACCAATTAAGGAAAGCATACTAAATGCCTTCTTCACTATCCTATCTACCTGTGACTCCACTTTCAAGGAGCTATGAATCTGCACTCCAAGGTCTCATTCTTCAGCAACTCTTACTTTAGTGAATAAACATAGACTACCCTTTGAATTGCAATCATTTTAGTTCTGTTGACCAGTTTCTCAAAGATAATATTTATTTTTATTTATTCATTTATAGGATGTGGGGATCACTGGCTGGGTCAGCATTTATTGCCCATCCCTAATTGCCCAGAGGGCAGTTAAGAGTTCACCACTTTGCTGTGGACTTATCAGGTAATGATGTAAGTTTCCTTTCCTAAAATACATTAGTGAACCAGATGGGTCTTTCTAACAATCAACAATGGTTTCATGGTTATCAAAAGACTGTAAGATATAAAACAGAATTAGGTCTTTCAAGTCTTCTCCACCATACAAACTTACTTATCTATCTCTATCTTAAACAATGAATTCCATAGATTTACTACCCTCTGACTGAAGAAATTCTTCTTCATCGCAGTTCTAACTGGTCATCCCTCAGCTCTGAGGCTGTTCCCTCCAAATCCTAGTCTCTCCCACTAGTTGTAGCATTTTCGCCATGTCCACCCTATCCAAGTCTGTCAGTATTCTGTAAGTTTCAATCAGATCCCCTTCATCCTTCTAAACTTCACTGAATACAGTATAGAGTCCTCCTTATAAACCAGTCTGGGCCCCTCTCCAATATCCTTCCTTAGATACAGGGTTTGAAATGGCTCATAATATTATGAATGCAGACTGACCAGAGCCTTTTACAACCTCAGCAGCACATCTCTGCTCTTGTATTCTAGCCCTTTTAAAATGAATGCTAACATTGTGTCTGCCTTTCTCACTGGCAACCAAATGTTCCTGTTAACCTTAAGACATTCCTGAACTAGAACCCCTAAGTCCCTTTGTCCTTCAGTTTTCTGAAGCCTTTACCCCACTTAGAAAATAGTCTATGTCTCTATTCTTCCTACCAAAGTACATAACCTCATGCTTTCCCACCTTCATTCCATCTGCCACTTCTTTGCCCACTCCCTTAGCCTATACAAGTCATTCTGCAAACTCCCCGCAATGCTATCTGTCACTCCATCTATCTTTATGTCATTTTTAAATTTATCAACAATGCCCTAAGTTCCTTCATCCAGATTGTTAATGTGTAATGAGAATAAGTGTGGTCCCAACACTGACCCCTGCAGAACTCCACTAGTCACCTTCTGCCATCCTGAAAAGAACAAAGAACAAAGAAAATGTATTGCCCAGGAACAGGCTCTTAGGCCCTCCAAGCCTGTGCCGATCCAAATCCACTGTCCAAACCTATTGCCCAATTCCAAAGGATCTGTATCCCTCTATTCCCCACCTAGTCATGTGCCCAGATGCACCTTAAATGAATCAACCGTGCCTGCCTCTACTACCTCTGCTGGCAACACATTCTAGCCACCTATCACCTTCTGTGTAAAGTACTTTCCATGTGTATCTGGCTTAAACTTCTCTCCTCTCACCTTGAACGCATGACCTCTTGTTACTGAATCCCTCAACCTGGGATAAAGCTTATCTCTATTCACCCTGTCTATACCCTTCATGATTTTGTAGACCTCAATCAGGTCCCCCCTCAATCTCCTTTTTCCTAATGAAAACAGACCTAACCTACTCAACCTCTCTTCATAGCTAGCACCTTCCATACCAGGCAACATCCTCGTAAACCTTCTCTGCATCCTCTCCACATCCTTTTGGTAATGTGGTGACCAGAACTGCACACAGTATTCTAAATGTGGCCAAACCAGTCTTGTACAATTTTAACCTGACCTGCCAGCTCTTACACTCAATACCCCGTCTGATGAAGGCAAGCATACCATATGCCTTCTTGACCACCCTATTCACCTGTGCAGCCACCTTCAGGGTACAATAGACCTCAACTCCCAGAGCTCTCTGCTCATCAATTTTTCCCAAGGCGTTTACAGTATAGTTTGCTGTAGAATTAGAACTTCCAAAATGCATTACCACACATTACCTGCATTGAACTCCATAAAGGACCCCTTTATCCCCACTGTCTGCCCTCTGCCAGTCAGTCAATCCTCTGTCAATGCCAGTACCTTGCCCCTAATACCATGGACTCTTATCTTCTTGAGCAACTTCCTATGCGGCACCTTGTCAAAGATCTTCTGGAAATCCAAATAGATCATCAAACTCTTCATTCCAGATTTCTATGGAATTCAACTTCCACTATTTGCCATGCGAGAATTTGAATGGGTCCTCAGAATATTACTTGGATCTCTGGATTAATCATTTAGTAAGGCTATTGCACTCCTGGCCACCCCCGCCCCATTTCCTTCCCCAATTATCTTGTGTTTAACACTTAAATTCCCAAACAAATAGCAATGATTTGTGTATTTTAGGAAATTAAAATTATATTATTGTAATATTGTGAATAGCTCAGTTGGCTCTGAGCCAGAAGAACCTGAGTACAGGTCGTAGAGGTCAGACCAGTATTTGTGTGCCATGGAAGGACACAGCCATTGGTGCAGGCAAGCCAGACTTTTTGCCAATATTGTGGAGGGATACTGGCAGAAAGGGCACTGGCTGTGAAACCATAAGCCAAAACTTTAAAAACAAAGTGAGCATTGATGTAACTGATGATAAACAGGATTGTGGTAACCCCGTGTGGACAAGGCTGGAAGAGAAAGGAAAGTGCAATACTTTCTGATATACACTTCTGTAATGCATGTCACCTATAACATTTCAATCATAATGAACAAAGAAAATTGAATGATTGAATTTTTGAATTCAATACAGCCATTTGGAATTGAAAGAGAGAAGAAATGATCTGTGGACAGTTTCTGCTTAAAACCTATGTAATGCATTGTGGCGCATGGCAATACTGTGTGTGTGGGTGGATGAGAATCATCAGGAGCATTTTTGCTGCAGTAAGAGTTTTTGTGATTTATCCTTGAAGTTTGAACCCATCTTAAATGGGAAATTTCTTTTTTATTATTGATTCCAGTCATGTGGAACTTATTGTGTACCTTGCCTCAGAATGTGAATATCCTACTTAACTTTGCTGATTCAAATTTCCCTTGTCATGCATCTCCTTTTTCTCTCCTACTGTGTGGGTGGTAAAAGAAAAAAATACACAATTTACTGTAGTCTGTATCTTACAGTGAAGCTCTAACTCACAGAATTTGGTGCTTGAATCAATATTGAAGATTGAATACTAAAGACAGATCTGATTCTTTATCCCTGCCAAAAGTGCGACATGTTGATTGCATCTTATTACTGTTTAAACAAACTGCAAAGGATCTAAGGGATTTATTTATGATAAATACAATAAGTACTGCACGGAAGTTCTATTGGGAGTGAAAGACAGTATCCTATAGAATTATACAATTTGAGATATTGGAAAGTACTGAGGAGTTATAAGGGACTATGCGCAGCCTCTGTGTGGCCAATGGTTTTGTGGTTGGGGGAAGGGGTGCAATGGAGGAGGGGTGAACAGCAGCATTCTAGGAAAGTTTTGAGCCAATTCAGCTGGTCATAGCCTTAACTGATAGGACACTCTTGTCTACAACATCCCTCTGCAGCTACTGAGGGCATTTTCCAAACGAGGCTCCGTTTATCACATCCCTGCTCACTCACTTAAACAAAGTTAAAAATCACACAACACCAGGTTATAGTCCAACAGGTTTAACTGGAAGCACACTAGCTTTCGGAGCGACGCTCCTTCATCAGGTGATTGTCAGATGAAGGAGCGTCGCTCCGAAAGCTAGTGTGCTTCCAATTAAACCTGTTGGACTATAACCTGGTGTTGTGTGATTTTTAACTTTGTACACCCCAGTCCAACACCGGCATCTCCAAATCATCACTTAAACAATGTATGCCACTTTGTAGCCTTTTTATATCCTTTTCACAACTTACTTTTCTACCTATTTTTGTCAACCATTTTGTCAGTCTTCAGTTTCTTCCTCAAAGTAATTTACAGCTCTCCAGCACAAATGCATGTGGCACACCATTCATTAGATCTTGCCCAACCTGAAGGATAAAATGTTCTTAAGGACTCACTGACCTAGTTAAACAGCAAGCCTTTCCTCTGGTGACTAATTGGTCAATTTGAGGAAAATTGCTGTTGGACAGTTTGCTGGTTCCAACACCTAGATAATCCTGACCTCAGAATTCAAAATCAAAAGGTAAAATTTACCCTAAAACTGGAATGGTCTTCCAAATTGCCACTGAGCAACTGCAAACATGTCAGCTCAGTGTGTATTTACGATATTTGTCCCAATCGAACATCAATGATGATATTCTACACTAATACTTGCTACCATGGAAGCTTCAGAAAATGTGGAACACTGAAAAGAAATTCAAGTTCATTCCTGACACAAAGCACCAATAGCCAGTACTGACATAAAATCCAATCAACCCAATTAAATCCCTTGAGGGAAGATTGTGCCAATGTTCTTTTTGTGCGCTACCTCAAAAAAACCATTAAGTTCTTCCTAGTAAAAGAAAGTGAAAACGCTAAAAAATATTCAGCAGGCATATCAAAACCAGCGCAGAGCAAAGATGTCTGCAACCCACAGGAGGGGAAGGTGAGGGAGTTGAGTGCCTGACTTCATTCAGTACACTAAAGGGTAGGGTGGTCACTGACAGAAACTCCCCTGACAACAGTTCTCTGGCACTCTCTCACACACACGCTCAAACACACACTCAAATCTGCCCTGCGATAAGGGTGAAGTTTATTGAAAGGGATCCAATAATTTCACTCAGACACCTTCTCAGACATCGCTGAGATGTAGTTCGGCCTCACAAATGGTTGGAGGAACAGACAGAGACAGGGGCAGACTTCATGTTAGGAGATGTAATTTTTATCTGGCCAGTAGGGAAGGAGTCAATAGCATTGGATTGCATTGTGATGTTAGAGTGAACTCGGAAGATTAGACCCCCTACAGTGTGGAAACAGGCCCTTCCACGCAACCAGTCCACACCGACCCTCCGAAGACCAATCCACACCGACCCTCCGAAGACCTATCCACCCCACCCCCCACCCCCACCCCCGACTAATACACCTAACGCTATGGGCAATTTAGCGTGGCCAATTCACCTGACCCGCACATTTTTGGGCTGTGGGAGTCAACCGTAGCACCCGGAGGAAACCCATGCAGACACAGGGAGAATGTGCAAACTCCACACAGACAGTCACCCAAGGTTGGAATTGAACCTGGGACTCTGGTGCTGTGAGGCAGCAGTGCTAACCACTGAGCAACCACACTAGGAATTACTAGGCAGCTAACAATTGGAATCAAGACTCAGAATAAATCCTTGAAATCTGTGAGTGGGTCAGTCACTGGGTCCCTGTTGTGATAAAGTTTGGGAAGAGCTTGAAATAAGCCTGAAAGATTCCCTACAGTGCGGAAACAGGTCCTTCAGCCCAACAAGACCAAGATGTTGAAAAGTCATAAATGGTATTTGCTTGATGCAACTGGGCAAGTTAGAGCTCAGCGAAAGCTCAGCAGCAGTGTTTAGCTTGGTAAAGCTAACTGTGAGTGAGAAGCTAGAGTTGTGCCTGTGGATAAATACTGGAGTACTATTTTTGGTTTCATGGGAGCATAAAGCTAGGAAGGAAGGGTGATCAAGCAGAACAGGAGGAACAATCATCGAGGTAATCATGAGGATAATCATTGAGACAATGATGGAGTATCTCTTGAGAGAATGTTTGAAGGCCAAAATAACAAAAATCTAGAATTGTGATTGCTTATGAAATTTGATGACAGCATGCCATTGCATGTGATGGGGAATTACTGGGAAATCCATGGGATCTATTTTGGGCATGTTTGTTATTTGATATGTACAGTGGGGTGTTTGGTCACAGTATATACCCAGGTTTATCACTGCCTGTAGAAGGTGTTAGAGAATATGTTACACTGACCCCTTGCTATCCACGTAGTCACAAGGTCCACTCCAAACCCCATCTTTTTTTCTTGTCACGTCTAATCTGATCGCACAATCTGTCACAGTATACAGGCGAGAAACATTGAAGCAACATCTGCATTTTTGTAGGAATTCTCTGTCCCTATTCCTCACTTTATCAATCAAGAAGCCATTCTGTGAAATGGATAAACTGGTGAAGGACATCTACAGTTTAGAGTGGTGTGATGTTCATCCCTGATGTTTCACAGTCTTCGGTGGTAGTCTTTGGTGGCAACAGTCTTTGTTTATGCCTTGAACTCCTGCTCTTCTCCCAAAAAACGTCATGGTTTGTTCACTTTATCCTTCCTCCCTTGTCACCTAGACCCATTAAACCTTGTTTTGGGGACAGACAATCTCAGTCACCTGCCTGAACCCTCTCAGCTTAAGAACATAGAAAGCTACTTACAATGTCAGGATCACCATTGTCCCCTTGCCTGCTATTATCTGAAGGTTATGTTATCATTCTTTTTAAGATGAAAACTTCATATTGGTTCCAAACAATACATTGATAATAAGGGTACATAGCACTAGATAATTATTCAACATCAATAGTTGCAGCACTGTAATGTCACTGGTGGTTCTTGCAATCTTTCTCTTGTCTTTAGTTACTAGAAATTTGGAAAGCTAGTAACAGCAGTTAAATAAAATCCCATGCTTCAGAGTAAATACTAGGAAAAATTGGTTTTAAAGGGATCCCAATTTCCAACACACAGTTAAATTTTCTTTGGATAGCACATTTGTTCAGGATTAGCTGTGAATGTGGTTTGAAAACAAATTTTTCAAAACCATCTGTAAAGCAATAAATATTATTCTTAGTGTGGGGTGCCTAGAACTATGCACACTAATCTGAATGATCTGTATAAGTTTGCAGAAGGTTTTGTGGTTTACGCTTTGTCTCACCAATAACAATCTCAGATTGACTGCATGCATCCATAACTATTCAAATCCTTTTCCCGTTTTGCTAATAAATGTTCTTTCACAGTGCATACATGTCAAGTTTACATTCACACGGGGCATACCATAACCTTTAGAAAGCCAATAATTCATTCTCTTCTACTCCATTGATTCAGCTCATTTTAAATGCTGTCAATTTCTTACACAACCTCGCTCAATTATTCCAATTCCACTTCATTGGCCCCTCTTGTTTTTGTACATGTAACATGTTCCACTTGTGCAAAGCTCCACCCAACATCTTGTCTTCACTGAACTCTACTCACTCCCTGCCCTTTAATGCACCCAAATTAAAGTCTTCACGCTCATTTACAAATAACTGTACAAAGCTTTGTCTCTCTACATTTCTGAAATACGCATAGCGTTATGCTTTTCTCTCCTGCTCTTCTAGCCTTTTCTTCATTCAGAGTTGGTATCAGAGTTAGAGTCTTAGAGTTTTTATAGCACAAAGAAGGGTCTTTCAGCTCATTGTCCAAACTGGTCATCAAACATCCATCATCTCCAACCCCATATGCCAGCACTTTGCCCATTGCTCTGTATGCTATGGCATTTCAAGTGCTTACCTAAATCCCACTCTTGGTAATTCCATTCATAAAATGTGTTTTCACTGTCTTGGACATAGAACATAGAACATAGAACATAGAACAGTACAGCACAGAACAAGCTCTTCAGCCCACAATGTTGTGCCGACCATCGATCCTCATGTAAGGTAAACCTAATGTACGCACCCTCAAATTTCTGTGACTATATGCAAGTCCAGCAGTCTCTTAAATATCCCCAATTACCTTGCTTCCACAACTGCTGCCGGTAACGCATTCCATGCTCCCACAACTCTCTGCATAAAGAACCTGCCTCTGACATCCCCTCTATACTTTCCGCCAAACAGCTTAAAACTATGACCCCTCATGTTAACAATTTCTGCCCTGGGAAAAAGTCTCTGGCTATCAACTCTATCTATGCCTCTCATTATCTTGTATACCTCAATTAGGTCCCCTCTCTTCCTTCTTTTTTCCAATGA
>NC_057711.1:62705881-62781531 GCF_004010195.1 Chiloscyllium plagiosum | reverse complement strand
CCTGAGCCATGTTTCTGTAATTGCTATGATATCCCAGTCTCATGTTCCTAACCATGCCCTGAGTTCATCTGCCTTCCCTGTTAGGCCTCTTGCATTGAAATAAATGAGGTTTAATTTATTAGTCCTACCTTGTCCCTGCCTGCCCTGACTATTTGACTCTCTTCTGTTCTCGACTGTACCAGCCTCAGATTAATCTCTTTCCTCACTGTCTCCCTGGGTCCCACCCACCCCAACCTTACTAGTTTAAATCCTCCCGAGCAGATCTAGCAAATCCAATTTAGGTGCAATCCGTCCTTCTTGTACAGGTCACATCTACCCCAAAAGAGATTCCAATGATTCAAAAATGTGAATCCTTCTCCCAAACACCAGCTCCTCAGCCATGCATTCATCTGCTCTATCCTCCTATTCCTGCCCTCACTAGCTCATATCACCGGGAGTAATCCAGATATTACGACTCTCGAGGACCTCCTTTTTAATTTCCTGCCTAACTCTCTATAATCTCCCTTCAGAATCTCAACCTTTTCCCTTCCTATGTTGTTGGTTCCAATGTGGACAATGACATCCTTCTGGCCCCTCTCCCCAGTGAGAACATTCTGCACCCTCTCTGAGACATCCTTGATCCTGGCACCAGAAAAGCAACACACCATTCTGATTTTTCGCTGCTGACAACAGAGACATCTGTCTGTACCTCGGACTGGAGAGTACCCTATTGATCTCTTGGAACCCAACGTACTCCTCATTGCATTCGCGCCAGTCTCAATATCAGAAACTTGGCTGTTCGTGCTACGTTCCCCTGAGAATCCATCACCCCCTACATTTTCCAAAACAACATACTTGCTTGAAATGGGTATAGCCACAAAAGGCTCCTGCATTAGCTGCCTCCCTTTCTTACCTTTCCTGGAGTTAACCCATCTATGTGACTGTATCTGAGACTTTCCCCCCTTCCTATAACTGCCATCCATCACATACTGTTGCTGTTGCAAATTCCTCTTTGTTTCTAACTGTCTCTCCAACTGATCCATTTGATCTGATAAGATTCACAACCAACAGCATTTATTGCAGATATAATCCGCAGTAACCCTTAAACTTTCTTTAAACTCCCACATCTGACAAGAAGCGCATATCATTCTACTAAAGGCCATTTTTGATCCTTCACAATCTACAGACCCAGAAAATAACACCGCCTTATTCTTCTACAAACACTGCCCCAGGTTAAATTAATAGCTATGGCTTATATTTTAAGTTTAATCAAGAGACTTATCTCCAGAAACATATAATCAACAAAGAACTCACTCTACTCACTACTGCAGACCTTCTGTTGATCACAGAAAACAATACACTTACCTGCTTCTGTGCTGTGAACTTCAACCAAACAGGTTCCTCCAAGATCAGTTGTGAATTTCCCTGTTTGTTAATTTTCCCAGACACACTCCGATGTCCAGCGATACATGAATTCAAACAGCAAAGACAGTAACTAGGCAGGTTCACTGCTGTATCAGTTTCTTTCTCTCTCTCTCTCTTGCACTCCCCACTTGTTAAGTTAAAGGTCAAATTTTCATCAGAAGACTTTTAGAAGATCTTTAAACTCAATAGTTCAATCTTTGAATCATGTCCTAGTTATAATAACAGCAACTTGTATTGTTAGAACATATTTAATGTAAAAAAAAGCCATGCCTCTTCATGTTAAAGGCAAGAAAACAAAGCAGATAGGAACTCAGAGATTAGGCAGACAGACTAAAAGCTTGGTTGAAAGGATTTCTTTTGAGAAGGTATTTAAAGTTGAAAAGAGACAGAGAAATTAATAGAGGAAATTTCAAAGGATGGAAGTGAGACAGCTGAGGGATGTGGGAAACAAAAGACAGTATTATTGACATAAGAATATCATGTTTAAGACTGGAAAAAGTTTCAGAGTTAGTCTGGGGTGTCTCTGCTTTGGTAGCTCACTTCAACATTCTGAAGTAATTTGCTTTTCCCAAACTCCCAATAGCAACAGTTGACAGACTACCATCTCTATAGCACAGCTGTATTAAAATATCTTTTGCAAATACAGTCAGATCTGCTATAATGCATGTTTCTTCAAAGCAAATTGGCTTTAACGCGATTGAAGAGCTTCGACCGTTATTTGTAGAACGGGACTTTCCTTTATCTGTATGGCTGTAATGTGATTGAAGAATTTAGATTGTTATTTGTGGAACATGAATTTTCCTTGCCTGTACTGGCTATAACATGATTCAGGCCCCATTAGTTTAAATGGCACAGCTATTGCATGATCTTCTTATAATGCAAGATTGCACAAGAACTAAACTATCGCGTTATATCAGAACCAACTGGAATGACTGGATTTAATGAGGGCACCTGGATCAGAAACATATTTCAGGATGTTGACATGGATTCCTACAAAAACTCTCAGCAACATTTGTTCTATCTCAATTATTTGCTCAAATTTAACTAGAAGTTATGAATATTATTCATTGTTCAAAGATTAGATGTGCTTTGACGTATTTGATAAATGCTTATTAATAGCTTCAAAATCAATCAGTAGTCAAAAAGGTCAAAACCACAGTCATCTCTATGCTACAGGTCTGGAGAAGGAGGCTCATGTGCAGTTCCTCAGTTAAGTTAACTTGCAATATGCTGAATGCTAACATAAATTCAGCAAAAATAAATTCAGTTGGCCAGCAACATATGGCTTTATGCCTATGATGTCTGTTGCTAATTTAACATGCTGCAAATCGCTGGGCGGAATGCCCCTGTCAGTTATCTGGAAGGGATTGTGCAGTATTTCAACATTAAACTGTCTAAACTACAATATAGAACATTGAACATAGAAAAGTACAGCATAGAACAGGCCCTTTGGCCCACAATGTTGTCCCGAAGATTATTCCTAATCTAAAATAAAATAACCTAATCTACGCACCACTCAATTTACTGCTGTCCAAGTGCATGTTCAGCAGTCGCTTAAATGTCCCTAATGACTCTGCTTCTACCACTATCGCTAGCAACGCATTCCATGCATTCACAACTCTCTGTGTAAAGAACCTACCTCTGAGGTCTCCTCTATACCATCCTCCTAATACCCCTTGTGCAAGGCCCCTATGACTCCTTGTGCCAGACTATCCTGCCCTGGGGAAAAGTCTTTGGCTATCGACTCTATCCATGCCTTTCATTACCTTGTATGCCTCGGTCAGGTAACCTCTTTCCTCCTCTCTAGAGAGAAAAGTCCAAGCTTAGTCAACCTCTCTTCATAAGACAAGCCCTCCAGTCCAGGCAGCATCCTAATAAACCCTCTTTGCACCCTCTCCAAAGCCTCCGCATCTTTCCTATAATAGGGTGACCAGAACTGGACACAATATTCCAAGTGTGATCTCACCAGGATTTTGTAGAGCTGCAGCAAAACCTCGTGACTCTTAAACTCGATCCCCCTGTTAATGAAAGCCAAAACACCATATGCTTTCTTAACAACCTTATCCATTTGGGTGGCAACTTTGAGGGATCTATGCACTTGAACACCAAGATCCCGCTGTTCCTCCACACTGCCAAGAATCCTGTCTTTTATCTGCCACAGAAGCCATTGTAATTCTAGGGTCATGTTTCAGTATGAATTATTTTCTATGGGCTTTCTGCCTGATGTACGTTGTTCATTTAAATGCCTCACTTCAGTAAATGCTGCTAGCATATGAAATGTGAAACTTGCAATTAATGCGGTTTTTCCACCAGTTATTCTGTTCTAGGACTTTAACGAAGAAATACATCCATGGACTGAAACAATTCCACTGGTAGTTCTTCTGGGTGGGACTGCAACAGGCTTTCCTGGATTTTCCTTACAGAAGCTACAGACCACCAATAGAAAAATGTTACAAGAAACCCCTAACTCTTTAAGAGTGTCGAGATGTCAGTTGAGTGTCCAGTTAAAGCCATTTGGATGAAACAGCAACAGCAGCCTAGTATCTTTTTTGGCTAAAATTATGGATAAGTTAATCATCTCACATCTTGTCAGTTCTTTACTCCATTTAGCTGAAGGTTACAGTTGTGCTTTATGCTTAACAAGTTAACTTAACTGAGGAAAGCAATTAATAAGCATTTATCAAATACATCAAAGACAGATCAGTGAAATATTTGCTTAAAATCCAAGCAATTACATGTTAATTCTAAAAAGACTTATTTATAATCACCCATCATCAAATCCACAATCTTAAGTCACATGGCAACTGAAAGGATTCCTTATGAAGGGCTCCTGACTGAAATGTTGATTTTCCTGCTCCTCGGATGCTGTCTGACCGGCTGTGCTTTTCCAGCACCACTCTGATCTTGACAACTGTAGTTGCACCACATCGTCAGCATTCTACATATTGCATCAATTAAAAACCTTCACATCTTCTAGATTTTAAACAAGATTTGTTAAGCAAAGCCTCAATGTAACATTTCAGATGTTCATGAACCTTTCAGGTTCGCACTGAATTTTGTACTACGCCATTCCATGATGGATCTTGAGGAGGGATGCTAGGGTAACAGATGTTATGGATCACTTCCTCTTCACCAACAACTCCTCCCCATATTCTTCTCAGCTCCTGACCAGCCAGAACGTTAAAGGCTGCCAACCCCAACTGTTAAAAAAAAACTCCCCTGTACTTACTACTGAAAAAACAAAACCCAGAGACTTTGAACCCAGTCAATTCGACGCCCTGGAAGCCACTCCCAGCTCTTTTTCTTTTGGTTTGGACCATCATCATCATCAAAACTGACATCCTAGGCCAAGCTGCACAAACAGCATCTCTGCCACCCAACAAGATGGTGCCTCCCCACCCCCGTGAGTCTGATTAATGTGGCCGCCCAGCTCCTCCAAACCAATCTTCACAAAATGGTGGCTCCACCTGTGCAGCTCAGCTACACAAATTGGCAACGCCATCCTGCAAATGCAACAAAATGGTGGCCTGCATTTTCCCATGACCCTGGGAGACCCTCCCTCACCTTCTCAAGATAGCTAGATTCCCGACTTTCAAAACATGATGAACCCATCACCAGCAAAACCCCACCAAAACATCCACCTCCACTCAACTCAACCCTTCCCAAATTTTCTGCTGCCATGAATACATGTTATCCTGACCCTTCCATTGCTCCCTAAATGTGATGACAATTCCCCCCATCTCCTATAAAATTCCTTCCTTCCTGGTCTTCCACAATCCCACCCGACCAAGTTCTCCCTCATCTGACCCCCATCCTTCTTTCCTTCCCTCATGATTCCCAGACACCAGGTACATCTTCCCCACATTGAACCGACAAGTCATCACTTAGCCTCCAAGCCAGATGGCCCTAAAACATCAAGACTGTCCTGTTCACCTACCTTAGCATCCTAATTCCTTGATGTCTCACCTCTCTGTTTTTCTACCCCACCCCTAACCATTTCAAATTTTGGGAGTTCTGTTTTCTCCCTGTAAATGTCACCACTCTCCTCAGACTGGCCCTGACACTCCCATCCCCATCACTCCACTCTGCCACTATCTAAGTCAGAGAGATACAGAGGCAGTCTGGAGAAGCTTCATTTGACTGATCCCAGGAATGCAGCGACTTATTTTTCGAGGAGAGGTTGAGTAGGTTGAACTTGTACTCATAGGAGTTTAGAAGAACGACAAGTGTCCTTATTGAAACATATAAAATTCGTCGGGGTTTGACAGAATATATGCAGAGAGGTTGGTTTTTCTTGTAGCTGAGTTGTACAAACTTTTCATCAGTAAGGGAATCAAAGGTGTTAAGGCAAGAAAGTCAGATCAGCCATGATCTTATTGAATGGCAGAGCAGATTCGATGGGCTGAATGGATCAGTGGTGCTGGAAGAGCACAGCAATTCAGACAGCATCCGAGGAGCTTCGAAATCGACGTTTCGGGCAAAAGCCCTTCATCAGGAATAAAGGCAGAGAGCCTGAAGTGTGGAGAGATAAGCTAGAGTACAATAGGTCAGGTGGGGAGGAGATGAAGGTGATAGGTCAGGGAGGAGAGGGTGGAGTGGATAGGTGGAAAAGGAGCTGGGCAGGTCGGACAAGTCCGGACAAGTCAAGGGGATCGTGTTGCTGGAGGTTAGAAACTAGGATGAGGTGGGGGAAGGAGAAATGAGGAAGCTGTTGAAATCCACATTGATACCCTCATGGTAAAATAGAACCGAGTCAGCATGGTTTTGTCATGGTGAGGTCATGCTTGACAAACCTGTTAGAATTATTTGAGGAGGTAACAATCAAGTTAGACAAAGGAGAGCCAGTGGACGTGATTTATTTGGAATCCAGAAGGCCTCTGACAAAGTGCCACACAGGAGGCTGCTAAATAAGATAAGAGCCAATAGTGTTAGCGGTAAGGTACTGGCATGGATAGAAGATTGACTGACTGGCAGCAGGTAAAGAGTGGGGATAAACTGATCTTTCTCAGAATGGCAGCTGGTGACTAATGGAGTTCCACAGGGGTCAGTGTTGGGACAACAACTATTCAGTTCATACATTAATGATCTATATGAAGGAACTGAGGGTATTATTGCTAAGCTTGCATATGACACAAAGAAGGTGGAGAGACTAGTACTTTGGGGAAACAGGGAAACTGAGAAGAACCTGGACAGGTTGTTGCAGATGGAATACAATGTGAGGTTATGCACTTTGGCAGGAAAAATAGAGGCATAGACTATTTACTAAACGATGAAAGTCTTTGCAAATCTGAAGCACAAAACAACTTAGGAGTCCTCGTTCGGGATTCTCTAAACATAGAACATAGAACATAGAAAAATAAAATGTCAGTGTCAAGTCTGTCGTCACTGATGGAGATGGAGAGGTCCAGGGAGGGGAGGGAGGTGTCAGAGATGGTCCAGGTAAATTTAAGGTCAGGGTGGAATGTGTTGGTGAAGTTGATGAATTGCTCAACCTCCTCGCGGGAGCACGAGGTGGCGCCAATGCAGTCATCAATGTAGCGGAGGAAGAGGTGGGGAGTGGTGCCGGTGTAATTACGGAAGATCAACTACTCTACATAGCCAACAAAGAGACAGGCATTTCTGGGGCCCATACGTGTGCCCATGGCTACCCCTTTGGTCTGGAGGAAGTGGGAGGATTCAAAGGAGAAATTGTTAAGGGTGAGGACCAGTTCGGCCAAGATGGGCTGAATGGTCTACTCCTGGTCCTACACCTACATCCTAAGGTCCTATAATGGGGTGAGATGATTCAGTGATTTAAAGACAAGGATGAAGATTGGGAAACTGAAGGATTGTGTAGGTTAGTAGGAAATAATTGATTGACACTCAGGTTTTACTATTCAACACGATGCATGCAACAGTTGGAATAAGTTTCAAATGTAAAGCACTGAAATTTAAAAGGGAAATATTGGTGTACTTACAGTCATAGAGTCATAGAGATGTACAGCACAGAAATAGGCCCTTCGGTCCAACTCGTCCATGCCGACTAGATATCCTACATTAATCTCGTCCCATTCACCAGCACTTGGCCCAAATCCCTCTAAACCTTTCCTATTCATGTTCTGGATCAGTGGTGCTGGAAGAGCACAGCAATTCAGGCAGCATCCAACGAGCAGCAAAATCAGTGGTGCTGGAAGAGCACAGCAATTCAGGCAGCATGCTGCCTGAATTGCTGTGCTCTTCCAGCACCACTGATCCAGAATCTGGTTTCCAGCATCTGCGGTCATTGTTTTTACCTCCTTTCCTATTCATGTACCCATCCAATGTCTTTCAAATATTATGATTGTACCAGCCTCCACCACTTCCTCTGATAGTTCATTCCATACATGCACCATCCCCTGCGTGAAAAAGTTTCCCCTTAGGTCCCTTTTAAACCTTTCCCCTCTCACCTTAAACTTAAACATAAACACCCTTAAACCTCTAGTTCTTAAACCTCTAGTTCTGAACTCCCCCAACCTTGGGAAAAGACCTTATCTATGTACCCTATCCAGGCCCCTCATGATTTTATAAACCTCTATCAGGTCACCCTCAGCCTCCGACACTGCAGGGAAAATAGCCCCAGCCCATTCGGCCTCTCCTTACAGCTCAAACCTTCCAACCCTGGCAACATCTTTGTAAATCCTTTTTGAACCCTTTCAAGTTTTGCAACATCCTTCCTATAGCAGAGAGACCAGAATTGCACACAATATTCCAAAAATGGCCTAACCAATATCCTGTACAGTTGCAACATGACCTCCTAACTCCTGTACTCAATGCTCTGACCAATAAAGGAAAGCATACTAGACACCTTCTTCACTATCTTATCTACCTGAAACTCCATTTTCAAGGAACTATGAACCTGCACTCCAAGGTCTCTTTGTACAGCAAAACTCCCCAGGACCTTACTATTAAGTGCATAAGTCCTGCCCTGATTTGCCTTTCCAAAATGCGGCATCTCACAATTATCTAAATTAAACTCCGTCAACCACTCCTCAGCCCATTGGCCCATCTAATCAAGATCCTTGAAATAAAAACCGAACCAAAAGAAAAACAGAAATTTCTGGAGAAACGTAGCATCTGTCGGCATCTGCAAAGAGAAAACAGAGTTAACATTTCGGGTTCAGTGACCCTTCTTCAGAACTGTACCTCTGTTCTTCAGTACTGGTGAAAGGTCACTGAACTCAAAACATTAACTCAGTTTCTTTTCCCACAGATGCTGCCAGACCTGCTGAGTTCCTCCAGCAATTTCTGTTTTAGCTTCAGATTTCCAACATCCACAGTTCTTTAGTTTACATTAATGTGTTTGATCCTGGAAGTGAAACATGCATAACGATTTCAGTTATGAAGGAACTAAGGTGGACAAATCTATGGTGGGGAAAGCTAATAAACTTGGTGATGGATACATTATTTACCTTAGATGTCAGTTCAAAGTAAAACATGAAGCAAAATTATAAAAAATCTGATTTAACCAAAGACAATGCCGAGAAAAAAAAACAAAAAAATTCACAGCCCAGGAACAGGCCCTTCGGCCCTCCAAGCCTGAGCCGATCCAAATGTACTGTCTAAACCTGTTGCCCAATTCCTAAGCATCTGTATCCCTCTGCTCCCCTCCGACTAATGCATCTTAAAGGAATCTATTGCGCCTGCCTCTACTACCTCTGCTGGCAAGGCGTTCCAGGCACCTACCACTCTCTGTGTAAAGTACTTGCCGCGTGTATCCCCGTTAGGTTTTTCACCTCTCACCTTGAAAGCATGACCTCTCGTTATTGAATCCCCCATCCTAGGAAAAAACGTATTAGATTAGATTAGACTACTTACAGCATGGAAACAGGCCCTTCGGCCCAACAAGTCCACACTAACCCGCCGAAGCGCACCCACCCAGACCCATTCCCCTACATTTACCCCTGCACCTAACACTACAGGCAATTTAGCATGGCCAATTCACCTGACCTGCACATTTTGGACTGTGGGAGGAAACCGGAGCACCCGGAGGAAACCCACACAGACACGGGGAGAACGTGCAAACTCCACACAGTCAGTCGCCTGAGGTGGGAATTGAACCTGGGTCTCTGCCGGTGTGAGGCAACAGTGCTAACCACTGTCCCACCGTGCCACCCATAAATCTTTATCTACCCTGTCCATACCCTTGATGATTTCGTAGAACTCAATCAGGTCCCCCCCAATCTCCCTTTTTCTAATGAAAACACACCTAACCTACACAACCTCTCTTCATAGCTAATACCTTCCATACCAGGCAACACCCTCATAAATCTTCTCTGCACCCTCTCCAAAGTGTTCACATCCTTTTGGTAATGTGGTGACCAGAACTGTACACAGTATTCTAAACACAGCCGAACCAATGCTGTGTACAATTTTAACATGACCTGCCAGCTCTTACATGCAATATCCCGTCCGATGAAGGCAAGCATACCATATGCCTTCTTGACCATTCTATCCACCTGTGCAGCAACCTTCGGGGTACAATGGACCTGAACTCCCAGATCTCTCTACTCATCAACTTTTCCCAAGGCTCTTCTGTTTACTGTATAATTCGGTCTACAATTAGACTTCCCAAAATGCATCACCTCACATTTGCCTGGATTGAACTCCATCTGCCACTTCTCTGCCCAACTCTCCAGTCTATCTATATCCTCCTGTATTCTCTGACAGTCCCTTTTGCTTTCTGCTACTCCACCAATCTTCGTGTCATCTGCAAACTTGCTGATCATACCAATAGTGCCCTCTTTCAAATCATTTACATATATTACAAACAACAGTGGCCCCAACACTGACCCCTGTGGAACACCACTGGTCACCTTTCTCCATTTCGAGAAACTCCCTTCAACTACTCTCTGTCTCCTGTTGCTCAACCAGTTCTTTATCCACCTAGCTAGAACACCCTGCACATGATGTGACTTCACTTCCTCCATTCATTTACTATGGGGAACTTTATCAAACATCCATGTATATGACATCTACAGCCCTTCCTTCATCTATCAACATGGTCACTTCCTCAAAGAACCATTAAGTTGGTAAGGCATGATCTCACCCGCACAAAACCATTTTGCCTATCACTGATAAGCCCATTCTTTTCCAAATATAAATAGATTTTATCCCTCAGTACCTTCTCCAACAACTTTCCCACCACTGACATCAGGCTCATTGGTCTGTAGTTACTCGGAATATCCCTACTACCCTTCTTGGACAGGGGGACAATATGAGCAACCCTCCAGTCCTCCGGCACCTCACCTGTGTTTAAGGATGTAACAAAGATATTTGTCATGGCCCCGGCTATTTCCTCTCTCGCCTCCCTCAGCATCCTGGGACAGATCCCATCCAGTCCTGGGGATTTGTCCACATAAATAACCTTTAGCCTACCCAACAATCTTCCCTACTTATATCAACATGGTCCAGACTAATCAAACTTCTATCTCTAATCTCAACATTCATCATGTCCCTCTCCTCAGTGAACACTGATGCAAAGTAATCATTGAGAATCTCACCGACTCTCTCAGGTTTGACACACAGCCTTCCTCTGTTATCCTTGAATGGACCAATCCTTTCTCTAGTTACCCACTTGCTTCTTATATAAAAATAAAAGGTTTTGGGATTCTCCTTAATTCTGCTCGCTAAAGCTATTTAATGACCCTTTTTAGCCCACTTGATTCCTCGTTTAAGACTGGTTCTACTCTTCCGATATTCCTCCAAGGCCTGTTCTGTTCTTAACTGCCTGGACCTTATGTACGCTTCCCTTTTCCTCTTGGCTAGTCATACGATTTCTCCTGTCATCCACGGTTCACGAATCTTGCCTTTCCTATCCTCTGCTTTCAGCGGGACATGCCTATCCTGCACTATCTTTAACCTATCTTTGAAAGCCTCCCATATATCAAATGTGGACTTCCCTTCAAAGAGCTGTGTCCAATCCACATTTTCCAGCTCCTGCTTAATTAGATATATTTGACCCTGGCCCAGTTTAGTACACTTCCTTTAGGACCACTCTCATCTTTGCTACGAGTAATCCCCCACTGCAACTTCTACCACCTGGCCTGGCTCATTCCCCAACACCAGGTCCAATATGGCCCCTTCCCACGTCGGACTATTGACAAACTGCTCTAGAAAACTCTCCCTGGATGCTTCGTACAAATTCTGCCCCATCCAGATCTCTGATACTAAGTGTAACCCAGTCAATGTTGGGAAAATTACAATCTCCCATCACCACCACCCTGCTGCCTCTACATCTTTCCATAATCTCTATTTGTTCTTCTACCTGACGCTCACTATAGGGAGGCCTGTAATACAGCCCCAACAATGTAACTGCACCCTTCCTATTTCTCAGCTCCACCCATAATGCCTCACTACTCAAGCCCTCCATAGTGTTCTCCTTTAGCACAGCCGTGATATCATTCCTGACCAGCAATGCAATTCCTCCCAAAAGGGTAACTAGGGAGAGAATAGGGCCCCTCAAAGATCAGCAAGGCGGCCTTTGTGTGAAGCCACAGAAAATAGGGGAGATACTAAATGAATACTTTGCATCAGTATTTACTGTGGAAAAGGATATGGAAGATATAGACTGTAGGGAAATAGATGGTGACATCTTGCAAAATGACCATATTACAGAGGAGGAAGTGCTGGATGTCTTGAAACGGTTAAAGGTGGATAAATCCCCAGGACCTGATCAGGTGTACCCGAGAACTCTATGGGAAGCTAGAGAAGTGATTGCTGGGCCTCTTGCTGAGATATTTGTATCATCAATAGTCACAGGTGAGGTGCCGGAAGACAGGAGGTTGGCAAACGTGGTGTCACTGTTTCAGAAGGGCAGTAAAGACAAACCAGGGAACTATAGGCCAGTGAGCCTGACCTCGGTGGTGGGCAAGTTGTTGGAGGGAATCCTGAGGGACAGGATGTACATGTATTTGGAAAGGCAAGGACTGATTCGGGATAGTCAACATGGCTTTGTGCGTGGGAAATCGTGTCTCACAAACTTGATCGAGTTTTTTGAAGAGGTAACAAAGAAGATTGATGAGGGCAGAGCAGTAGATGTGATCTATATGGACTTCAATAAGGCGTTCGACAAGGTTCCCCATGGGAGCCTGATTAGATCTCATGGAATACAGGGAGAACTAGACATTTGGATACAGAACTAGCTCAAAGGTAGAAGACAGAGGGTGGTGGTGGTGGAGGGTTGTTTTTCAGACTGGAGGCCTGTGACCAGTGGAGTGCCACAAGGATCGGTACTAGGCCCTCCATTTTTTGTCATTTACATAAATGATTTGGATGTGAGCATAAGAGGTACAGTAAATAAGTTTGCAGATGACACCAAAATTGGTGGTGTAGTGGACAGCGAAGAGGGTTACCTCAGATTACAACAGGATCTTGGCTAGATGGGCCAATGGGCTGAGAAGTGGCAGATGGAGTTTAATTCAGATAAATGAGCAGTGCTGCATTTTGGGAAAGCAAATCTTAGCAGGACTCATACACTTAATAGTAAGGTCCTAGGGAGTGTTCCTGAACAAAGAGACCTTGGAGTGCAGGTTCATAGCTCCTTGAAAGTGGAGTCACAGGTAGATAGGATAGTGAAGAAGGCGTTTGGAATGCTTTCCCTTATTGGTCAGAGTATTGAGTACAGGAGTTGGGAGGTCATGTTGCAGCTGTACAGGACATTGGTTAGGCCACTGTTGGAATATTGCATGCAATTCTGGTCTCCTTCCTATTGGAAAGATGTTGTGAAACCTGAAAGGGTTCAGAAAAGATTTGGAAGGATGTTGCCAGGATTGGAGGATGTGAGCTACAGGGAGAGGCTAAACAGGCTGGGGCTGTTTTCCCTGGAGCTTCGGAGGCTGAGGGATGACCTTATAGAGGTTTACAAAATTATGAGGGGCATGGATAGGATAAATAGACAAAGTCTTTTCCCTGGGGTCGGGGAGTCCAGAACTAGAGGACATAGGTTTAGGGTGAGAGGGGAAAGACATAAAAGAGACCAAAGGGGCAAAGTTTTCACACAGAGGGTTGTACGTGTATGGAATGAGCTGCCAGAGGATGTGGTGGAGGCTGGTACAATTGCAACATTTAAGAGGCATTTGGATGGGTATATGAATAGGAAGGGTATGGAGGGATATGGGCCGGGCACTGACAGGTGCGACTAGATTGGGTTCAGATATCTGGTCGGCATGGATGGGTTGGACCGAAGGGTCTGTTTCTATGCTGTACATTTCTATGACTCTATGGCTCCCCCCTTTTACTTCCCTCCCTGTCCTGTCTGAAGCGTCTATATCCTGGAACATTCAGTTGCCAATCGTACCCTTCCTTCAACCAAGTCTCTGTGATTGCAATAACATCATACTCCCAGGCACCAATCCAAGCCCTAAGTTCATCTGCCTTACCTACTATACACCTTACATTAAAGTATATGCACTTCAGGCCACCAGTTCTTTTGCGTTCATCTGCTTTCTGCCTACTCTTCCCCTTATTAATGCTAACTTCAGAGGGGATGTTAAGTCAATATTAAGGGAAGAGGTTATGTAGTGGAATCCAAGTATAATTATGTCTGTTGAAGGCAATTACTGAAATAAATTGGGACTTATCCAACCTAATGTTGGACAAGAAGACATCATGAAGGGAGTCAAAATATCTGCTCTTTAAATACTACAGTTGTAAGAACAGTTCAGCAGCCAATCTCTTGTCTCATAAATGCCATTACACAAATTAGGACTGTGATAGAATATTTCTCCCCTACCCCCCCCCATCCTGTTCCCTCTCCTAAAACACTCAAGAAATTGACAAAGCAACACCGCTTGATTGATACCACATCCACCACCTTCCCAAATTCACCCCCTTCACCACCGACGCAGTGGTATGTGAGTGTACCTTCTAAAACATACAATAAGTCAATTCACCCAGGCTCCTTTAACAGTAAACCTGCAACATCACATTGCTGCTAGCCTTTTGGTTATCCCACTGAATGTTGTTTCCAGTATTATGCCCCACCTTACCCCCAAACCTTTATAGAGAAGATGACGGTTTTGTGAGAATATTACTGCACTTATAATCCAAACACCCAAGCTAATCTTGCAGGAACACTGATTCAAACTCTGCCAAGGCAGCTGGTAGAATTTGAATTCAATTGATAAAACTGTGTTATAATGTCTCCATAATTATACTGTCTCAGTAATTGTGACCTTGACAACTATTATTAACTGTGGTAAAAGCTCATGAGCCCTTTAGGGAAGGCTATCTGCCAGCCATCCTTCCATAGTCTAGCCCTACACATGACTTCAGACCTATAGCAATGAACTGGCCTTGCAAGACATTCAAGTCAAGAACAATTAGCACAGACATCCACAACCCATGAAATATTTCCTTTTTGAAAACTACTGCAATGGTGAGCTGCCATGACTATGCCATGACTATCTATTGTACATTCACCATCCATGGATTGCTGATATGACACATGTCCCATCTGCCATTGGGAAAGAGCTAGTGTATGTGTAAAATAACTCTTGTCACCTTTACAAGTGATGTCATTAGCTGTGCATTTTATTCACATGGATTCCTCACCACATTCAACCCAATGCTGGGCAATTGGATGGAGGTGTAAAGTTTCTTTCCTCAACTTTCCCAGGGGTGTGGTAAAATTTACCTCATAATTCAATTCCATTTTATTATTAAGAAAGCAATTTCCCTTAAAACCCTTTGATCTTTTAAGTCAGAAAGCATGGCAACAATGTGATTTATTCTGATAATCTTAAAGTTCAGCCAAGTGTCAATGCAAGATGTTGCTCCAATTTGCTGCGTTAACAAATACAGCACTGAAGGTGAAACTATCTAACACTCTCCTCATTTCCCCCTGCTGCTTATACAAATTAAGTGGAATATTTTACATAACAAAGTGAGATCACATTGTCAGTCAGCTTCTCTTACTGGTGACTGGCACAACAAAGCACAATACAAATTTTCCGTAAACTATTTATCAGAATCCAATTTCCTTAATTTTCACAAATAGTTTTTTGTCTTTCATGTCAGGAAGTATTGAACAGAAGCCAAAAGACTGTTCATTGTTTATTATGTCCTACTGAAAAAAGCTAATTTACTTTTGTTAATAGTGCAGTCCCAGGAGAGGGTGGAACAACTGTTCAGGATGTTTTTTTTTTAAACAAATTATTGCGAACGCCTTTTTTTTAGGACGATCAATTTTCTCCTTATACTTTCTTGTGTTGGTCCCTACCATGACCAATATGTGTGGGACTCCCAGAAGAAAATAGCATGGTGATTTTTTCAATCCCATGCATAATTTTAAGATTTAAAATTTATATACATATATTAACATCAGCAGTTAGTTTTGTGTTTGGCTTTTTGAATATAGTGGCATATGGGTTTTCTGTGTGGCTGAAAGGTTTTAATGATTAATTTGGAAGTGTATTTGTAGCCATGGTGATGTCTTTTTAAAAATACTGTCTGAGAGAAATTGGAGGCTGATGGGAATTTTTTAGATTGGGAAAGTTGGCAAATGAGCAAAGTAAACAGTCTAGGGTATCAAGCTTGCAGATAGAAGGTTCTGGATTTTTTGTAGGGTTTAGAAGAACCACCCATACTTCAAAATTAATCTTTTGGTTTCAGTTGGGCAATTCTACAAGGTTCTTAGCAGAACCTGGATGTAGAAGGCAGTTGTCCCTGACAAATGGAAGAGATAGTTTAGAATTGGTAAAATAGATGACCTCAGTCTAAGAAGTTTAGCACAAAAGTTCCAGAACAGAAGTGTATGGATGAAACCCTGAAGGGGATGCTTGGAGCTGAGAAAGTTTATGTGCATTTTATGACAAATCAAGGAAGAAATGTCAGATTCTCATAACTGGTAATTGAAGCCACAATTAAGGAAAACCCTATAGGGGATAGAGAATGGATTTCTCTCTGTTGTCTGAGTACTGTAATGGAATTCTGTTGCAATGAATGGGATTGTATTTTTACCATGTGTTTTGGAATTTTTAAATATGCATCTTACACATGAGTATTTTGTTTATTTTCTTTTATCTTCATGCTTATCTTCATTCTTACCTTCTATATTGTTGAAACCAATTCTGCATTATTAAAAGCTTATATTTCAGTGAGACACCACTTCATTAACACCAAAAAGATAAAATCTATCATGCCAGATTTCGATCTGGGATCCAACTTGTCCAGCAATAACATCAGCTCGCATCATAACTAATATTGACATAGGAGCAGTTACCCACTAATGCACATTTCTGCTGAAACAAGAAGCAAGGGAAGTTTAAGCGCAAACTGGGACATGAAACACACAGTTCATGAAGCAAACTAAACATATTCCCAGACAAAACATAGGCCTCACTTGTTTGGTTTACTTTTGGACAATTGACATTTCATTTTCTGCAAAAGATAAAAACTCTGTAGGTATATTAAAATAAATGCAACTTAATTATCTTCAGGATATGTGGCATTCAGGAGCAAATGGTATTTAGGCAGGTTTAATCTTGGAAAGAGTTACATTATACTTGACTTTTAAAACAGTGATTCTTGTATCTGTGGTTTGCATAGGGAATAAGTAAGCTCTTCCATGTTCTGCTCATTTGCACAATACTTGAGTATATGTTATTAGGGAAAGTGTGTAAAACAGGTTTAAGTAGTTAGACAGTGTGGAAGCCCAGATGCAGCTGTCAGAACATAGAATGTTTCAGCGCAGTACAGGTCCTTTGGCCCTCGATATTGCATCTTCTCTATGTCCCTCTGTAACCCACAACATCCTTCGGCACTATCCACAACTAGCTTAGTGTCACCTGCAAATTTACTAACCCATCCTTCTACACCCACCTCCAGATCATTTATAAAAATGACAAACAGCAGTAGCCCCAAAACAGATGCTTGTGGACCACCACTGGTAACTGACCTCCAGGATGAACATTTCCCAACAACCACCACCTTCTATCTTGTTTCAACTAGGCAATTTATGATCCAAACTGCTAAATCACCTTCAATCCCGAAACTCCTTATTTTGTGTAATACCCTACCGTGTGGAACCTTATCAAACGCCTTACTGAGGTCTATCTGGTTTACCATACCTTCTCAAGAATGTCACAATATTACATTAGCCATTTTTCAGTTCTCTGGGATCCTCCTTGACTCCAGTTATGTCTGAAAGATTACCACCAATACTTACACAATCTTTTCAGCTATCTCCTTCAGAACTCTGATGTGTATTCCATCTGACCCGAGTGATTTATCCACCTTCAAACTTTTCAGCTCTTCTGGCACCTTCTCCCATTTTCCCCAGCATCTTCTCCTGCCATTGACAGTGAGTTATTTTTCCATTAAGGTGCAGCTGTGACAATTCAATCATCTCATGCTGTTCCCACAACTTGGCCATAACTCACAGCCAGTTAGTTCTATTGCCCTAAATGCTCCCAGTGACAAGTGATCCATCATGTATGGAGATTAAGCCCCAAAACAGATTGACACTCAAATCACTAGATGACAAATCAAGTGAACTAATTGTCTAACATTTAAACTGAACTATTGAGAGTTAAACCAATGAGTATCTGGCTGACATGCACTATTTGGAAAATGAATATCTGGCTATATATCATTTCATCGTTTCACCTTCACGAATCAACATCACAAAGTGTCATTATAAGTGAAGTTTGTTGATTACACAATTGATGAGCAGAATGTTCTAGAGCTCCTCTTGTTCCTTGAGTGGGAACCAAATCATGCCTTTTGGATGGAAGAGGAATTCACTAGTGTTCATTCCTTGGAAGCAGCCACAGAATGTTCTGAAAGAACAAGTGGGAATTTTTTTCACCTAGATTTCAGATTGGTAGCTGTTTAGGACATTCCTGCGCTTCCCACTGAAGGTCCAATGGTATCCATGCTTCCAGAATGTACCTGCAAACATTATTCCAGTTTAGATGTGGGTCCCTTCGTGACAATTTCAAATGACAGCAAATCATAGGCAGATCAATTACCAAGTATGTGGTGAGGGTGTAAGTTCATCATAATAAGAACTTGCGTTTATATTTTAAAAATTCAACCTGTTATGATACAGGTCCAGGGCAAGTGGTACTTAAACTAGGAACTCTGGCCCAGACATAGAGATTCAACTACTGTGCAACAAGACCCAGCTCATATTTATACAGTGCCTTTCATATCCTCAGTATTTCACAGCCAGTTAGTTCTTTTTGAAATACAGCTGCTGCAGTAGTCAATGTGTACACACCAAACCACAACAATGAGATAAATGACAAGTTAATCTGTTAAATGGTGGTGTTGTCTGAAGGCTAAATCACAACCAGAACTCCAGGAGAATCTTTTGCTATTTAAACTATTTTTCAGTCAATCCTATTCAGACACAACTCTGGAGCATGAGGGACATGAACCCTCCTGGATTAGAGGTAGGAACATTACCATTACACCTTAATAACCATCTCTTGTTCTTTGAATCATGTCGCGGAATATTTTACATCCAGTTCAACATGCAGGTAGACCCTTCAGCTTAATATATTACACAAAAAGCATCATCTCCTGCAGTACCACATTTAAATGCCCACCCACTCGATGTGTTAAAGTCTGAGAGTTGCTCTTTATTATTTGTTCTTGCAATGTGGTCAGCTTTTATTGCACTTTCCTACTGGAGTGAAGCTGAAACTAAGTATTATCCTAAAGTGATAGTACTATCAGTGCGTCAAAAAATGACACTGGAAGTTGAAATACTGACAATCTTTGATCTAGACCGCCTATGGCTTCCCAATCCTGATACAGCGAGGTGCCAATCTAATGTTACATCACTTACATTGAGGCAGACATGTTTCACTGATATGAGCAATGCTAGCTTTTTGTGATTTATGCTCAAGGATTACAAATCCATTTGTGCTGCAGGTTTCTGCAATCTTTCTCTATTCTGATAATGTTCAGCTCCTCTATTCTTCATGCCGAATTGCTTAAACTCACACTTGCCCACATTACATACCATCTTGCAAGTTTATGCCTCTCACTTAACTTGTCTAAATGCCTCTGTGGACTGTCACTGTCATCACATAGTTTCACATCAAATTTTGTGTCTTTGCAAATTAGGTGATAGTTCATCTACTTCTGTTATCTATGTCTTTCAGATATGTTGATAATAATTCTGGTCCCAAAACTAATTCCTGAGACACTTTCACTAGTTACACATTGCTATCCATATTGGTCACTAATGTCCTTTATGGAATGAAACTGCCATCCTTACCTGGTCTGGCCTACAGTGACTCCAGACCAACAGCAAAGGGGTTGACTCTTAACTGCCCTTTGGGATGGACAATAAAGTTGGCCGGGACAATAATGTCCTCATTCTATGAATGAATTTTAAAAACTGTCTTCTATTAGCTACCCACAAAGGACAATAAGAGAGGACACCTTACTTGAAGCCCTGCAGATCTAGACTCCTTTTCAGTGTGATCTGTTGTCACTATGACATACTCCCTGAGCACATAGTCCCATGGACACTCGCAATATTGAGAGCAAAGGTATAATTTCCTCTATTGCATACCAGATAAGTAAAATAAAACAAAGGTATCTAATGATATTAGATTGGCATTTTTATTTACTCTCTCCAAATACCAATGTTGCCAATTTGGTTTCTTGTGAGTCAAGCACCATTGCCAGTATGATACGATCTGAGTAATTCACTTTATGTTAGCTCATATAACATACAGCACAAAATAAGACTCTTGTTGAGACTATGGACTTGAAGTTTATTAACACAAAAAGATAGTTACATTGCAAAACATAACAAATTTAGAAATAATATAGGTTCTGTGCCTATCACTCTGTCTCCATGGCCAAAGATGAGATGGTTACCTTTATATTGGAATGTCACATGTCTTGATGTCACGTAACTGTCTTCTGTTTCACTGCCTGACTATTTGAGAATCTATGCGACAACAGCTGGATTGAATTTTACATCCGGCTTGATAGGGAGAAGATTAGATCCAAGACTAGCATTTTAATGATTGATGTATTTCACAAATACTTGGCTTTATCCTCACCTTTACGGTTTGTAAAAATCCATCAGGTTCACTACAAGTACACAATCCTTTATCCGAAACCCTAGGGAGCAGCTGGTTTTCGGAATTCAGAATTATTTGGATTTCAGAATAAGTGACAGTAAATTTTAAAAATCTTACCGAACAGTAGACGCACCTGTGAGTACTACAAGCACTGAGACAGAATTGACGCCTGCCAGTTCTGGGCTAGGCCACCATGTCACATCTGAGTTCTGGAGAAATAAACTTCACAAAAACAGCTTTGGATTTCAGAGCTTTTTGGATTTCAGGAGTTCGGATAAAGAAGTGTGTACCTGTACTGCTCTTTTCAGGAAGGAAATCTGTCATCATTAGCTGCTCTGGTCTAAATATGACTCCATACCAGTGGGAATGATCAACTCATAACTAGCCTCAGAAAGAGCTCATCAAGGCACACGGCTCAAGGACAATTAGAGATGAGCAATAAATCTAGCCTTCCTCGAGATGTTCATATCTTATGAACAATTAAGATAAGATAGTAAAGAAGGCGTTTGGTTTGCTTCCCTTTATTGGTCAGAATATTGAGTATAGGAGTTGTGGCAGTACGGGATATTTCTTAGGCCACTTTTGGAATATTATGTGCAATTCTGGTCTCCCTTCTATAGGAAGGATGTTGTGAAACTTGAAAGGGTTCAGAAAAGGTTTACAAGGATGTTGCCAGAGTTGGAGGATTTGAGTCAAAGGGGGAGGCTGAACAGGTTGGGGCTGTTTTCCCTGAAGTGTCAGAGGTTGAGGGATGTCCTTATAGAGGTTTATAAAATCATGAGAGGCATGGATAGGGTAAATAGACAAGGTCTTTTCCCTGGGTTGGGGGGAGTCCAGAACTAGAGGGCATAGGTTTAGGCTGAGAGGGGAAAGATATAAAAAGAGACCTAAGGGGAAACCTTTTCATGCAGAGGGTGGTGCTTGTATGGAATGAGCTGCCAGAGGAAATGATGGAAGCTGGTACAATTACAACATTTAAAAGGCATCTGGTTGGGTATATGAATAGGAAGGGTTTAGAGGGATATGGGCCAAGTGCTGGCAAATGGGACTAAATTAATTTAAGATCTGACCGGCATGGACGAGTTGGACCGAAGGGACTGTTTCTGTGCTGTACATCTCTATGACTCCAAGACTCTAAATGAAGAAAATAAAACTATCAAGTACATAGAAAAAGCATTCCAGTAATAGTCATAGAACATGAGGTAGAAAGAAGACAGGAGCTTGTGAAATTATAACCATGAGGAAACAACACTGAGTAAATTGAGGACACAGCAAGCTAACAGGTCTCTGTGTTCAGATGTATTATATCCTAGGGCCTGAACGAATATGGCTGAGGTCATAGATGCATTAATACTAATTTTCAGAAATTCCCTAGATTCAGAAAAGGTTAACCTTTTGGTCTCCTGTTCTATAGCACTACACAGGGCACTATCATTTATTGTACATCCTTGTTTGTATTACCAAAATACAATACCTCACATTTATCCAAATTCAACTTCAACTGCCACTCCTCAGCACAGTGACCCAATTGATTAAGATCTCTTTGTGATTTCAGATAACCTTCTTCACTGTGCATTATAGCACTAATTTTAGGTGTCATCTGCAAACTTACTAACCATGCTTTGTATATTCTAATCCAAAAGATATAAAAGAGACCTAAGGGGCAACCTTTTCACGCAGAGGGTGGTACGTGTATGGGATGAGCTGCCAGAGGATGTGGTGGAGGCTGGTACAATTGGAACATTTAAGATGCCTCTTAAATGGGTATATGAATAGGAAGGGTTTGGAGGGATATGGGTCGGGTGTTGGCAGGTAGGACTAGATTGGGTTGGGATATCTGGTTGGCATCTGTTTCCATGCTGTACATCTCTATGACTCTATGACTCTACTTCATGGGGATTTGATAAGCCTACAGTGTTTTTAGGAAGAGATTTTCAGGACTTTGGCCCAGCGACCCTGAAGAAACTGTGATATAGTTCCAGGCCATGTTCTGTGGTTTGTAGAGGAATTTGCAGGTGGTGTTGTTCCCATGCATTTGTTGCCAATGTCCTCCCAGGTAGGTTTGCAAGGTGCTGACTGAGGGTTGTTGCTGTGCAGATGGAACATTTTGTATTGCTACAAAACCAACCACCATGTAGTCTGGCAGACATTTCCAAGATGCCTTTGATGTAGGGGAGAGTGGCTAAGGTTTCTGGACGCATTTTGTCTGCTTGTTGGGTTTGTTGCTGAGAAATCGGCGGACTGTGTTCATTGGGTACCCATTCTTTTTGAATACACTGTAAAGGTGATTTTCCTCTGCTCTTTGTAGTTCCTCTGTGCTGCAGTGTGTGATGACTCATTGAAATAATGTTCTAATGCAGCTCTGTTTGTGACTGTTGGGATGATTGCTTCTGTCATTCAATATTTGGTCTGTATGTGTTGTTTACCTGTAGACGCTGGTTTGAAGTTCCCCATTGGCTGTTCGCTCTACTGCGACATCTAGGAATGGCAGTTTGTTGTTGTTTTCCTCCTCTTTAGTGAATTTTATGGCAGTAAGAGTATTATTAATAGTCTTGAAGGTTTCCTCTAATTTGTTTAGTTTAGTGACAACAAAGGTATCATCCACGTAGCTGACCCAAAGTTTGGGCCAGACTACTCAGACCCCTTGACATCATGGTAGCCCACAAACTCACCAACACACTAAGACAGCAGCTAATGAACTTGAAAGATCCTATGCAGACAACACGCAAAACTAATGTCACTTACAAAATACCTTGCAAGAACTGTAACAAACAGTACATTGGATAAACAGGCAGAAAACTAGCCACCAGGATACATAAACATCAACTAGCCACAAAAAGACATGAACTTCTCTCACTAGTAACTTTACATACAGATGAGGAAGGACACCACTTCAACTGGGACAAAACATCCATTCTAGGACAAGCCAAACAGACACGCATGAGAATTTCTAGAAGCATGGCATTCCAACTGGAACTCTATCAACAAATACATTGACTTGGATCCCATTTATCACCCCCTGAGAAAAAGAATAGGAAATGACATCACCACAGGAAATGATATCACTAACCCAAGGAAACCTATAAACATAAATAAAAAGCGAGCCATGCCACCAGGGCTTCACTGGAGGGTCACTGAAGATATTACCTAGTATGGTGATGAAACGTCTGAAAATGTACCTTCCAGTTCAGCGAGCAAACTTACATCCATATATATTCCTCATTAATGTGTCAAAATCCATCAACTTTCCACTTAATTGCAATGTAGGAGTACATAAGTGAAACTTTATTCTGTTGAGAACAAGTGATTTACAAGGGCAATAAATATAAGTTGAAACCAACATGTATTAAGAGCAACTCTGAATTTAGAAATCTGGATGCAAAACATTGATTATTCAAAACATTGCTATTCAATTCACCAAATCTGAATATTTGAATAATCTATGTGGAAATTTTTGGGTTTTTTTGCTGTTTCTTCGAATAATCATTATGTATAATATCTCTTAAATATGTGATGGTAATACTTAATTAAATCACATATCCTGGAATCATTGAATAGCGCATACACAAAGGAGACTATTCTAGATATTGAGCCTGCATTGGCTTCATCAAATAGCAAAATATAAACTCCACTCTCTTACTCTTTAGCCATATCCATGCAATCTCCCCTTGCCCTTTTATGTTTTAAGGAGAACAGCTTTATTTCTCTTGCCTATCTACCTAATTATCATCTCTCATCTCTAGCACCATTCTAGGAAAAACTCTCTGTACCTTCTCTAATGCATTTTTCAAAAAGCATGGAGTCCAGAATTGGAAATAATACTCCAGTTAAATCTGAAATAACATTTTATACAGATCAAGATAGTCTTCTGGTTTTTGTACTCTCTGCCTTTACTTGTAAAGCCAAGGATCCTGTCTGCTTTATAAACTGCTTTATTAGGCTATCCTGTCATTTTTCGAAGCTTTTTACACAAACATGGCAAGGTCTCTGTATTTTTGCATCCTGTTTAAAACTGTACCTTTTTGTGTCTATTTTCTCTCAGTCTTCCGACCTTTATCTATTTCCTTACACCATCTTGCATTACATTTCATCTGCTAACTGTCCACCCATTCCACAGTTTAACTCTCCTCTTGAATTCTGTTACTGTCTTCCTGATTGTTTGGTACCGTTCCAGGTTTTGTGTCATTGGGAATTCAAAATTGTGCCTTCTACCACTGATTTCTAAGTCATTAAAGAATATCAGAAACAATTGTGACTTTAGTATTGAATCTTGAGGAATTTTCCTATATACCTCTCTCCTGTCTGAAAACAGCCATTCAATAAAACTCTGTTTTCTATTCCTTAACCAATTTGTATGTACTTCCAGTGTCTTTTTTGTCTATGATTTCAAGTATGCTAACCGTTTTAATATTTGGTACATTATCAGACATGTTTTGAAACTTTATATGCACAACATTGACTACACTGCACTGCCTTAGATGGTGACTAGATGTAACAACTCCAAAAGATCATCATTAGCTGGTGGTCTGAATTCATCCAAGAGGTCTGCAAGCCAACACACACTTTGATGTGTATTACAAAATGAACTAAGACTGTCCAGAAATGTAATCTTTAAAGGCAAAGAAGTAGTACTTCAACAAAGTCTACACAAGACATGTTGGAGCATATACATATCGGTCACACAAGTAAAAACCGAAAGAGTTAATGTTTCAGATTGAGTGACCCTTCCTCAGAGCTACAAATCTTCTCCAAAATCTCAAACTCTGATTTCTCACCACATGTGCTGCCAGACCTGCTGAGCTTTTCCAACAATTTCTATTTTTGGTCACACAAGTGCAGGAAATACAAGGCACTGGCACGTGAATCCATTTTTTAATCCAGCATCAATAAAGACTATTCATGTTCTGTGAAATACGTCAACTTTACTGTCTACGACAATCAAGGTAACTTCTCTTCTACGGAAATTCCTTCAGAGTATTAGTGCAAGGTCACCACGGATATTTATCATGTTCAAGGTAACGGTTACATTCTGGTGACTGGCTACTTCACTACATTCCCTTTTGTGGAAACCAAAGATAACACTAGTGCAATAGTCATAGAATCATAGAATCATAGAATCATAGAGTCATAGAGATGTACAGCACGGAAACAAACCCTTCAGTCCAACTCATCCATGCCACCCAGATATCCCAACCTAATCTAGTCATTTGCCAGCCTTTGGCCCATATCCCTCTAAATCCTTCCTGTTCATACCTTTTAAATGTTGTCATTGTACCAGCCTCCACCACTTCCTCTGGCAGCTCATTCCATACATGCACCACCCTCTGTGTGAAAAAGTTGCCCCTTAGATTCCATTTAAATTTTTCCCCCTCTCACCCTAAACCTATGCCGTCTAGTTCTGGACTCCCCCAATCCAAGTGAAAATACCTTGTCTATTTACCCTGTCCATGCCCCTCATGATTTTATAAACCTCTATAAGGTCACCCCTCAGCCTCCAACATTCCAGGGAAAACAGGCCCAGCCTGTTCAGCCTCTCCCTGTAGCTCAGACCCTCCAACCCTGGCAATATCCTTGTAAATCTTTTCTGAACCCTTTCAAGTTTCACAACATCTTTCCGATAGGAAGGAAACCAGAATTGCACACAATATTCCAACAGTGGCCTAACCAATGTCCTGTACAGCCGCAACATGACCTCTCAACTCCTGTACTCAATACTCTGACCAATAAAAGAAAGCATACCAAATGCCTTCTTCACTATCCTATCTACCTGCGACTCCACTTTCAAGGAGCTATGAACCTGCACTCCAAGGTCTCTTTGTTTAGCAACACTCCCTAGGACCTTACCATTAAGTGCCTAAGTCCTGCTAAGGTTTGATTTCCCAAAATGCAGCACCTCACATTTATCCGAATTAAACTCCATCTGCCACTTCTCAGCCCATTGGCCCTCAGATCCTGTTGTAATCTGAGGTAACTCTCTTCGCTGTCCACTATACCTCCAATTTTGGTGTCATCTGCAAACTTACTAACTGTACCTCTTATGCTCGCATCCAAATCATTTATGTAAATGACAAAAAGTAGAGGACCCAGCACCAATCCTTGTGGCACTCCACTGGTCACAGGCCTCCAGTCTAAAAAACAACCTTCCACCACCACCCTCTGTCTTCTACCTTTGAGCCAGTTCTGTATCCAAATGGCTAGTTCTCCCTGTATTCCATGAGATCTAACCTTGCTAAACAGTCTCCCATGGGGAGTGTTGTCAAACGCCTTACTGAAGTCCATATCGATCACATCTACCGCTCTGCCCTCATCAATCCTCTTTGTTACTTCTTCAAAAAACTCAATCAAGTACAATGGTTCAAAAAGGTAAAAGGAGTCCACCTTCTGAATGACAACCAGAAATGAGTAATTAAATTCTGGACAAGGTTAAGACACCCATATCCCATGAACTAACAAAAAAACTGCCTTACAATTTATAACACAACACGAGGTTTTGATCCAACAGGCATATTTGGAATGGCTAACTTTCAGAGTGATGTTCAGTCATCAGGTAGTTAGTGGGGCAGGATCATAAGACACAGAATTTATAGCATTAGATCATAGTGTCATACAACTGATGCAATACGTTGAACAAACCTAGATTGCTGTTAAGTTTTTCATCTTTTAGAATGGGTTGCAGATTTCGATTGTCACATGGATTTGGCCAGTCAATGCAGGCAGTCAAACCATGTGACATTTTATAAATTGCTACTTTGGAAGTAGAACCAGTCTGAAGTATAACTGGAATGCAGACAGACGCTAACCTCACACCTTTAATGCATTGTCTGAGTTGAGATGTCAGCTTTTTTTATAAAATTTTCAGTTATCTTGACAATGTGACTTCAATCTGGGATTTACATATTAATGAATAATTTACATATTAAGTTCTGTGTCTTATGATCCTGCCCCATTATCTACCTGATGAATGAGCAATGTTCCAAAATCTAGTACCACCAAATAAACCTGTTGGATTGTGTGATTTTTTTAACTTTGTCCACCCCAGTCCAACACCAGCACCTTCTCATCATAGTCCAAAGATGTGCAGGTCAGGTGAATTGGCCATGCTAAGTTGCCCATAGTGTTAGGTAAGGGGTAAATGTAGGGGTATGGGTGGGTTGCGCTTCGGCGTGTCGGTGTGGACTTGTTGGGCGAAGGGCCTGTTTCCACACTGTAATCTAATCTAATCTAAAAAAAAATTATTATTTATACATTTTCTACATTTTTTCATAAACCCTTGACCATGGCAAGACAAGTTGTTGCAGCAATAAATGAAACATTTTAGATACTTTGTAAATATGGACATTGAATACAAAATGAGAAAGTCAGCTTTTACAAAACACTGGTTCGCCCTCAGCTGGAGTTCTACCAGGCACTACACACTAAAATTTTATGTTTAGGAAGTGGTACTGAAGTTGTATACCAAGTTGATGTCAAACTAATATGGGAATCTGCCTGTAGTTCATTAATATTTATATGTTCAAATTACATGATAATTGTTTTGACTCTTTTCCTCCACCAAATTCTTCTTTTTACACCAGTCTTTACTCTCTTGTTTATCCTCCAAGTCTCTTTGCTTTTTGACCCTCATCACTGCAACTCCATCTTGGTGACCACAGCACTATTAAACCTTCCTGTAAGGACATTGTATGGTGAATAGGGATGGGATCAATCAGTTGGCCTTATATAGGTCCCTCCTGCCCCAGATCTGGTCTGACTGCTTAGAAATCTGACTCCTTCCCTCCTCAAGGCACATATTCATTTATGCTAACTCCCTGCTGCTTCACTCATTGCCATTAGAAGATTACCACCTGTAAGGTACTGTTCAATCATTTTTGTCCTAGCTCTTAAAATACTGCATCTACAATGTAAAGCCTTTTCTTCCCTACATCATTAGATTCAACTTCATAGAATCATAAAATCCCCACAGTGTGGAAGCAGGCCATTCGGCCTGTCAAGTCTGCACTGACCCTCCAAACAGTAACCCTCCCAGATCCTGCACTTTCCCATAGCTAATCCATCTAGTACATTCTAGACACACAATAGGCAATTTCCCATGGCCAATTCACCCAATCGTGCTCATCTTTGTAGCGTGGGAGGAAACCCACACGGGCACAGGAGAAAGTACAAATTCCACACAGTCACCCGAGACTGGAATCGAACCCAGGCCCCTGGCGCTGCGAGGTAGCAGCACTAACCACTGAACCACCGTGGAAATTCTAGCAAATCCTTTTCCCTCACAGAATGTTTTGCACATGTTCAGTAATGTTCTTTACCTTGACATGAGGGAGGTGACAGACAATTCAGCACCAACATTGAAAAAAGATTATCTATCCCTAACTACTATGTCTCCTCTGACAGCTGCATTTTTATACTTGTTTCTCTCTCCTTCCAACCTGGAAGAAACCAGGTTTGCCAAGTTGCTATGGATTTGCACTGACTGTATCTTACTGATGTATGAACAGCCTCGCTGGTGTTCAATATCTCCGGGGGCTTCCTGAAGTGATGCCTGTTTTCCTAATCTAGGCAGACATCATCCATTCCCTCTCCTCTTCAGTAGCTGCAGGTAAATGTTCCCTTTAAAATTGGGTTGCATGTGGCCTATTTCCTCTCTGAGTTTAAATTTACTTGTGTGATGGTGCAGATATGTTTCTCGGCACAGAATAAAACCCCAAATGGTAACCTTCAGGCTACTATACACTGTGTACCCACGCAGCTTGGCAGGAACATTGGCAATGTGGTGATCATCTATCCTGGCTGCAATGGGATGACGCCAGCTGGCCCTTAAAACTCAGAGAATCTGAGCTTGAACTCATGCATTTGGTGGCACTTCCTGCATACGTGGTTTTCCAGGACATGCAGTGTTCTGGAGTTCCTACATGGCACAGGATATTCGTGTGACAGGTCCCAGCTGTCTTCTCATTTAACTAACCGGTTTTTTAAAACTTTAACAGCTATTTAACTGTTTAACTCACATTGATTTGATGGGCACTTGAAGGAAATAAAGGAGGCTTGCTAAGGTATGCAGCGCTAATAACGACACAGAACTATTATGACCTGATCATTCTCACACGCTGCTGCAGCTTCATCATTGTTAAATTCCTTCAATTGGATTGATTGAACCCAGCAGTGAAAAGAACAAGATTCGTATCGTTACCTCAAGAGCTTATACCCCTTGTCATTCACTATCCTTGTCCATCTGTTGACACAGGTGAATCAAGACAAAGACTTGTGAAGGATGGGAGAGACAAGGAAAATGTCCAGTAAATGATGCAAAAAGAACTAGTCTGGGGTAATTTATGTGTAAGTATTCTATGTACCTGTGATTCAATGTCAGAGACGGGGTAAATAAAGCTGGGGCAGGGCTGTTATGTAAGGGCTTCAGCAACCTGAAGTGACCTTGCCATTGTCAGAAAGTCACACATCACTGCACAGTGTGGGCAGTTAGCAATCTAGAATGAGAGAAAGTCTTGAGAGCGCAAGGGCATGAATATACAAAAACAAATTAGTCCTTAGTGAATGTAACTACAAAACATTACCAAATACTACTAAAATGTATAGCAGTATTTTGTATCAATGTATGATAAATTGTGATTCTTTGAAATCTAAACCTGAAGATAGTCCTTGACTTTGCCTTCTCCTCAAGATCACAGATATTATTGAACTGCCATTGTGGAAATGTGGCTGCAGAATGACCATGGCTGGGAAGTGAATATTGAATGGTTGTCGGGATTTAGGAAGAATAGGCAAAAAGCCAAACAAGGTCAAGTTGCGTTGTGAAGAAAGGATACAGTTTGTGAATTAGTGAGACAGCCAACTCAACCTGGCAAATTTCATAGAAAATGATATTTATGAAATTAAGTAAATTTTAGAGTCGTTTTAGGTAAAGCTGAGAAAGCACAAGCAGCAGCAACTGTTAGCAGGAATTCTTTCAGAGGGAGCAAACAGTGATGGTAATGTAAATATGGTTACAGTCAGGAAGTTGAATGTACTTGTAGCAAGGGCAGTACAGTAACTGTGTGCGACTGCAACCTCCATCCCGACTGAATAACTAATGAGTCTCAGGGCTGTAATGAATGGAATCCTGGTTTGTATATGAGATTTTTTTTGTAATAGCATGTCAAGGAACTATCAAGAGAATGCCCTATTCCAGGTCAATTGTTGTGTAAAGAGAAATATCTAATAATCTCATTGTAATGCAGCTTTGTGAACAGAGAAGCATAATATTATGGAATTTATTTTTGAGTTTGAAACTGATTGAGTTAAGATCATGATATTTGGCAGTGGAATTAGGCCATTTAGCCCATTGAGTATGCTCTGCCCTTCAATGGGATCATGCCTGAGCTGATAATCCCCACCTGTACTTTCCTGCCTTTCCCACGTAAGCCTTGTTTCTCTGATTAATTAAAATCTGACCTTCTCTTTTGTAAATATAGTTAATGACCCCGCCTCAACAGCCCTCTGCAGTATGGAATCCCGTAGATTCACTCCCCTCTGAGGAAAAAATATCCTCCTCATCTTCATCTTGAATGAGTGAGCCCTTGCTGGGATTTGATGCCCCCTGATTACAGATTCTCACACCAGGGAAACCAAAGGAACTGGCAAAGATGGTTTTTGAGGGTAAGGCAATGGATGTTGTTAACATGAACTTTACTGAGGCATGTGTCAAGGTTCCTCATGGTTGGTTGGTCCAGAAGATACGTGGAACAGTCCATATGAAGTTACACCAGCACCACCACCCCCACCTTTTCCTCCACATTGATGACTGTATTGACACCATTTCATGCTCCCATGAGGAGGTTGAACAGTTCATCAACTTCACCAACACCTTCCACCCCACCTCAAGTTGAAAGTAGAGACCCAGATAGATAGGATAGTGAAGAAGAATTTAGTATGCTTTCCTTCATTGGTCAGAGTATTGAGTACAGGAGTTGGGAGGTCATGTTGCGGCTGTACAGGACATCAGTTATCCTACTGTTGCAATTTTGAATATAATTCTGGTCCCCTTCCTATTGGAAGGATGTTGTGAAACTTGAAAGGGTTCAGAAAAGGTTTACAAGGATATTGCCAGGATTTAAGCTATAGGGAGAGGTTGAATGGCTTGGGCTGTTTCCCTGGAGGTCTGGCAGCATCTGTACAGAGAGAATTAGAGTTAATTTTTCAACATGAACATGACTGTTCAGAATTAAAACAAGATAGAAACGTGTTAGGTTTCATGACATTAAAAATGTGGGGAGGGAGTTGGTGGTAGAGATCAAAAGGCAAGGCCTGGGTAAGGGTAGAGAGTTGGAGAGATTTAAATGACAAAGGTGTCATGGAACAAAAGGCAAAGGAAACCGGAATCACAACGTTTTGGTCCAAAAGGAGGCTGTTTGATTTATTGTGCATGCACCGGCTCTTCAACTGAGCATCATTACCTCACGCAACCTTCTGCTTTATCCCATGTACTTGTCTCAAATAATCATTTAATACCCTCTTGAATGCCTCAACTGAAACTGCCTCCATTGCATTTCCAGTCAGGGCATGGCATAGGCAATGGTAGGCAATGGCAAAGATTAAAAAGCATTTGACCTGACTTGAGTGTAAATAGCAGAATAATGAAAAGCTGCGTATGAAAGCAAAATCATTTAAAACAAGGTCCAAGCCAGCAAATAAACCAGGTGAAATGCGGATAGATTTCATGGTCTAAAATTAATTAACAATATGTTGAACTCCAGTAAGCTATAAGATGCCCAATCAGAAGAGAAGGTTTGCTTTATTGGACTTGTTTTGTGTTTCACTGGAATAGAGCACGTTGTGTGCATGAATGCAATAATAACTTGAAGGCATTAAATTGTTTCTCCACTTGGAGGGAGTATTGGGAGCCTTTGACAGTGAGAAAAAAGGAGGGCAAAGGAGGAGATGTTAGATGTCCTGTGATTGCATGTGAATGGACCAAGGTCTCCGGTACGAGACTTGGAATATCAACCTCCTTAATTGGAGACTATCACGCTATCCATAAGCTAAGAGTAACATCAATCATTCTAATGTGACAGTTGGTTCCGAAGAGACTATTTAGCAGAGTATGTCAACAGCCAAAATGAAGAAAAACTATTGATCTCACAGTGACATCCTGTGAATAAAATCAGTAATAACAAGAAACACAAGATCACAGTAGAACAACTTTACCATTGAGAAAAGTGATCCTAACTTGCTTACATTTTAGTTAAATTACTGACATTTAAAAAGCAGCTGTAAGGACAGCAGTGAATGGACTTTTTAATGAGTGGGGTGATAAAATAAGTAGTTATGACTTGTTAAAATGAACTAAACCAAAGCAAGTGATAAGGATTTTGTGTGGTTGGACTGAATTTCCTTGGATTTTCTTGGAGGAGGTGTGGGCCATTGGGAACTTCCCAACTTTGCAAAATCATCTCCTTTGAAAGGGCCTCTGTCACCTTTTTCCATTCCAGAAAAGGCAGGAGTGGGACAACATTGGGCTCACCACTTTCTAAGCCCGTTCAAAAGTGGCCACAGAAACAGGCTGTTCAAACATCTAGGAGAAAGTGAGGACTGCAGATGTTGGAGATCAGAGCTTAAAAATGTGTTGCTGGAAAAGCGCAGCAGGTCAGGCAGCATCAAAGGAGAAGGAGAATCGACATTTCGGGCATAAGCTCTTCTTCAGGAATGAAGAAGGGCTTATGGCCGAAACATCAATTCTCCTTCTCCTTTGATGCTGCCTGACCTGCTGCGTTTTTCCAGCAACACAATTTTAAGTTCAAAACATCTCCCTGATTAGATTCATAGAGTCATAGAGATGTACAGCATGGAAACAGACCCTTCGGTCCAACCCGTCCATGACAACCAGATATCCCAACCCAATCTAGTCCCACCTGCCAGCACCCGGCCCATATCCCTCCAAACCTTTCCTATTCATATACCCATCCAAATGCTCCCCGACCTCAGGGAAAAGACTTTGCCTATTTACCCTACCCATGCCCCTCATAATTTTGTAAACCTCTATAAGGTCACCCCTCATCCTCCGACGCTCCAGGGAAAACAGTCCCAGCCTGTTCAGCCCCTCCTTATAGCTCAAATCCTCCAACTCTGGCAACATTCTTTGGACATTTGACACAGATTGGAGGTATTAGGACATCTAGTTCTCATAATCCATTTGCCAGTTCTGAATTCCAGGATCCATCATAACTCCATGCAGAAACAAATTCCCATTCCCTTCATAACCCCAATATGACCTTTCCTACACGCCTCATCCATTCTGCCTGTTTCTTCCATAACTCTGCATAACCAATACTTTCATACTCTCATGATCCACTCTTACTGCATTCTCCCACCCATATGCGACATGCTCCCTATAACTCCATGTCCCATCCATACTCCCTTATATTCCCAAGTTACCAGGTTCCCATGGCCCCACGCACTATTCATGCTCCCATGTATTCTCCATAGCCACAAATTAAACTTTGAACAATCTAATCTCGCCAAAAAATATCAATTCAGATACTCCCCAGGTTGTCAATGGATTCCATGCTGGGGTCTATTCACAAGATAAGTTCCACAGGGATCAGTATTGGGTTCACTCTTGTTTGTCATTTATATAAACAACTTTGATGAGAATATAGGAGGCATGGTTAGTAAGATAACACTAATATTCATGGTATAGTGGACAATGAAGAAGGTTTTCTGATTACAAAGAGATCTTGATCAATTGTGTCAATGAGCCAAGGACTGGCAGATGGAGATTAATATGAATAAATGTGAGATATTGCATTTTGGTGCAACAAACAAGACTAGGTCTTATACAGTTAACAGTAGGGTCCTGGGCAGTGTTGTAAAACAGAGAGACCTAGGGGTTCAGGTGCATAAGTGTTTAATATTTGCCTCACATATAGCCAGGGTGGTTAAGAAGTCATTTAGCATGCTTGCCTTCATCAGACAGACCTTTGAATATAGGAACCAAAAGAACTGTGGATGCTGGAAATCAGAAACAACAGAAATTGCTGGAAATATTCAGCAGGTCTGGCAGCATCTGTGGAGAGAAATCAGAGTTAATGTTTCAGGTCCAATGACTCCTCCTCAGAACTGATGGTAGGTAGGAAAAGGTTTTTTTATGTGGAAGATAGGGTGGAAGAAAGGGAAAGGAGTAAATTATAAGTGTGGATAGAGCCCAAAGAGAGAGGAGGATCGTTGGACAGACAAAGGAGTAGATAACAATTAGCCTGGGAGAAGGATTACACCTGAAACATTGACTTCTCCACCTCCAGATGCTGTCTGGCTTGCTGTGTTCTTCCAGCCTCCTACTAGGAGAATGAATAGCTACTGATGGAGACAATTAATGGCTAACAATGGGTAGTGTGTACTGGCAGATAGCAAGGCCTGGTGTGTGGGGGGTTGAGGTAAGGTGCGTCGATGTTTTGGTGCTGGAAAGGCAGAACAGGTCAGGTAGCATCTAAGGAACAGGGGAATTGACGTTTCGGGTATAAGCCCTCCATCAGGAATGGTTCCTAATGAAGGGCTTATGCCCGAAAGGTCAATTCTCCTGCTCCTCAGATGCTGCCTGACCTGCTCTGCTTATCCAGCACCACACTCTCGACTCTGATCTCCAACATCTGCAGTCCTCACTTTCTCCTCCTTGAGGTAAGGTGCCTCAAGCCCTAAAATTGTTGAATTTGATACAGAGTCCAGAAAGCTGTAGCGTTCCCAAATGGAAAATTAGGTGTTCTCCCAGCTTGTGCTAAGCTTCGCTGGGAAACTGCAGCAAGCCTGAAACAGAGACAAGGTAATGGCCCCTATGAGTAGCTTTTCATTCTCAGAGCCTGACCATTATCCACTCATTTGTCTGTCCAAATGTTCTTTTCTCTATCTCCACCAATCATTTACTTGTTCCACCTTTCCCCTACCCTACTTATGCATAAAAAACAACCTTTTCCTAGCTCCCATCAGTTCTGAGGAAAGGTCACTGGACCTGAAATGTGAACATATCTCTTCACAGATGCTGGCAGCAGCTTCTGATCTTGTTTTTGAAGTATGAATTGGCATGTTATATTGTGGTTGTTTTGGAGTACTGTGTACAGTTCTGGTCATCCTGCTGTACGAAGGATATTATTAAATTGGAGAGGGTTCAGAAAAGATTTATTAGAAAGTTGCCTGGAATGGAGGGTTTGAGTTATTGGGGAGACTAGATAGGCTGGGGTATTTTTCACCGAGCATAGGAGGTTTCGGGTGACCTTACAGAGGTCTATAAGATCATGAGGGGCATCGGTAAGATGAATAGCAAGGGTCCTTTCTCCAAGGTTTTGATTTCAAAACCAGGGGACATTTTTAAAGTGAGTGGAGAAAGTTTTAAAAAAGGACATGAATGACAACTTTATTGCACAGAGTTCATGTGTGGAATGAACTGCAGAGGAAGCAGTGGATGCAGGTACAGGTACAACATTTAAGAGTCATTTGGATAAGTACTGTACATGATTAGGAACGGTTTGGCGGGATAAGGGCCAAATGTAGGCAAGGGACTAGTTTAGTTTGGGAATATGATCAGTGTGCCCAATATGGACAAAAGAGACTGTTTCCATGCAATATTTATGTCGATTTATACGCAAGTAGAACAAAATGCAGAACAATATAAAGGAATTTTATGTAAGTACAGGGGAAGTTTGTTTGCCATGTCTTTAAAATTACAACAGTCTACAGGATCGCATTCATCAGAATGAGAGTTTATAAGTCGGGAACACGCCGAACTGAAAGCTCTCTCATCAGGGTTCCAAAGTTGGCTCAGCAAAAAAACCAAACCAGGAGAAATCTTAACATTTAAGCCTATGAAAATTGCACATGGTCAATGCTTTTATTTACTTTTATTACTTCAAATTAAATTGGCAGATATTTGTAGACTTTATTTATTCACAGAACATGGGTGTCACTAGCTGCGCCAGCATTTATTTCCATTCCCTAGCCCCCCTTCTTGATCTGCTGCAGTCTATTTACTATAGGTTGACCCACAATGGCATTAAGGAGGGAATTCCAGGATTTTGACCCAATGACAGTGAAGGAACAGTGATATATCTCCAAGTCAGGATGGTGAATGGTTTGGAGGGAACTTGTAGAGGGTGATGTTCCAACGTGCCCTTGTCTATCTAGATGGAAGTAGGCATGTGTTTGGAAGCTGCTATGAATTTTTGATGAAATTCTGTTGTAAATCTTGTCGCTAATACACATTCATATGTTTGTTCTTTAAATTACACCCCTTTGTGGGATTGCATTTGTAAGTACGAACATTAAAAAGTGTTCTAATGAGCATTGCTGGTTGTCAGAATGTCTGTTTGTGGAATGGTGCCAATCAAACACACTGGTTAGTCCTATATCAAGCTTCTTGAATGTTGTTTGAACTGCACTCATCCAGACAAGTGGGGCGTACTCCATCTCATCCCTGACTTTTGTCTTGTACCTTGTAGGTGGTGTAAAAGTTTTGGGTAGTGAGGAGGTGAGTTACTCAGTGCAAGTTTCCTAGACTCTAACATTCTCTTGTAGTTACTGTATTTATGTAACTAATCCAATTCAGTTTCTGGTCAATGATAACCTCCAGGATATTGATTTTGGCAGATTCAATGATGGTCATGCTATTGAATGAGAAATGTGATGGACATATTCACTTCTGTTGCAGACGGTCATTGCCTGGCACCTCTGTGGCACAAATGATATTTGCCATGTGTTACCTCCAACTTGGATATTGTTCAGATCTTGTTGCATTTGAACATGGCCTGCTTCAGTATCTGAATCACAAATGGTGCTGAACATTGTTCAGTCAATGGCGATCATCCCTACTCTGACCTTATGATGAGGGGAAGATCATTGATAAAGTAGCTGAAGATGATTGAACCAAGGACACTACCCAGAGGAATGCCTGCAGAAATATCCTGGAGATGAGATCACGGACTTCTAGCAACCACAGTCATTTTTCTAACTACCAGATATGACTCCAACCAGTGGAGAGTTTTCTGTGATTCTATTGATTCCAGTTTTGCCAGGGCTCCTTGATGTTGTACTCAGTTGAATGCATCCTTGATGGCAAGGTCTATCACTCTCACCTCACTTTTGGAATTCTGTTCTTTTGTCGACATTTGAATTAAAGCTGTAATGAGGTCAGGAGCTGAGTGGCCCTACTGAACCCAAACTGGGTGTCAGTGAGCAGGTTATTGCTGAGCTGGTGCTTAATAGCACTGTTGATGCCACCAATACAGTCAGCTTCTTTGTGCCAGAAAAGAAAAAAAAATCAATAAAGGGCTCCTGAGTAGGACAGAAACAATGCTTCATATATCCTACAAATGTTCTGGCAAAGCAAGGAATTCAGGTGAGTTAAGAGAAATTGTTCAGCAAGAAAATAAGTTCAAAGTTGGAATTTACATGGCTGCAAGTTATAGTCCAACAGGTTTATTTGAAATCACTAGCTTTCAGATAGCTGCTCCTTCATCAGGTGATGTCACCTGCACTGCACTTTCTTACTCTCCATTTTTCATCCCACTCTGCCATCGATCTCAATTATTTGGCAATCATCCTAACATTCAATCAATAGTTAAACTCGCTTGTAGATGTAGCCCATTGTTTTTGTAATACTAAACCTTGCTGAAATTTATATCATCCAAGTAGATTTCATCTACTCTAGGTAAATAACCTGTGAAAATTATAATTCTACCTTGTGTGTCATGATCACTTACATTATTGTTGTCCAGCCCTTAATCTTCTAGATTCTGGCCCTCATGACTTTGTACCTCATGAGGTAGAAGGTGCCTCTCTTACTTCCATCAACCTCTCAAAGTCTGAGATTTTCTAATTAATTCTGATTGAGAAATGAATCTTAACAGTTTCACTGACAAGTTTCATGTGTGCTATGTTACAAAACAAAAATCATTATATTTCATTCATCCTTCCTGATATAATATGCTAAATCTTTTGAGTTAGCTTCTCTCAGATGGTCTTAAATGTGCCTCAGCCTCTCAATTTTCTCGAAGGCCGCAGTCTTAATGGAAATTCATCTCTATGTATGCAAACCTGCAAAAACAATTTAACTCATAGTAACAACCTCACTAGCAGGGAGATTATCATATAGCCCAAAAGACTTATTTGTGATGTTGACAATGGATTTATTGGGTATAATATAAAGCATTCCACTGGTTGAAGTTCTTGAACTACCAACTCAGTGCAATGGTCAACTTGCTGTTGATTAAACAATGCTTTACGCAGCATTTCATCAGGCACCTCATTAATCATTTCAGAGCCTATTGCTGAAAGGATTTTCAGCTGCAGTCTTCACTGTCATGATTTCTATTTTGTCACATCTCTGAACTCACCACTAGCAGGTTCCCCCATCAATCAGAAACTTTGATGCCTCAGATCCACTCCCTATCCATAATTTTGGATATAATAACCCTTGTCTTTACTGAGGACCATTCCAGAAAGACTAAACTTTGTTGCTGAAAAATGTGGCATAAGCTATTTCTATTATAGTCCTTTATAACCATGAAAGGAAGTGGATGCCTGATATAATGTGGGTGTTGGAGTCCAAGAAATGAGACTGCATTATAGTTGAATCTCATTGCAACTGGATGATTACGTACTGTAGTATATTTACTTCCAGCCCGAGAAAGTGATTACTGAAAGGTTAGTGACCCCCTCCCCCAAGTCACCACCTGCACATTTATTCAGTGTGTGCATTTTAAAATGAGGTAACAATGTAGGATTGAGCAGAAGTTTGAAAAGAACAGCATTTCCTTTAAGCAGGAAGAACCAAGTCCCATATGTATTACCATAGCTGTAGCAAATGACAACTTTGTGCAGGTAGAAATAGTGTAAACCCATCACTTTTTTAATCTAATGGGAAGCTATTTGCTTACCGTTTTCAGAGTTATTGCATGAGCATAACTAATGCATCGGGAATAAGTCCCCTGTGCTATAAGCAAATTTGCTGTATATTGATTTGCTTTGTACAAGACTTCCAGTAGAACACCTTTTAAGTATTCATTGCTACTGTAATTGTAGTTTTAAATTTGAATTTATTTTCCTTAACTTCTAATCTTCACCTTTAGAAATCCATCCTCTATCATTTTAAATTCTAGAAGTCAGTAAGTGAAAATTGGAGTGGCACCTATCTTTACATGTATCTGTTTGCATTTATTTTCAGCATTTAGAGAGATACATTACAAAAGCACAACTCCTAACCCAACAACCACAATTTCCATCTGTCCACGTATAGAATACATAATTGAATCATAAATTTCAGTCCCCTGCTGAGACATGGTCACTGGCTGTGGAGGAGTCTTTGTTCTTGAAATAGATGGAGACCCCAGTCTAAGAAGTAGGTAATTTAAACCTCTCTATTATGATTAGCTGCCAATTGTGAGATGCAACAAGTCTGCAGCTGATTCTGGAAATGACAGAATAAAAGTTCAGGACAGCAGTGATCTATACGGTTAAGAGACTCCCATGGTTTCGAAGGGGCCTCAAAGCATTGTGGACCAGAGCACAATTGCCGAAGAACAATTTACAAAATAAATACAACCTCCTACATCACTGATGCTCTGTCAATCGCTGGTGGACAATGTGTTTGTCCGTCCCTGCCTCCCCTTCAGCTGGTGCTCGTTTGTTCAGCAGAGTGTCCTCTGCCAGCCTCTGCTCCCCACGTGATATCAGCAACCTGCTGCCAGTCAAGACTACTAGCACTGTTGACAAATACACACCTTTCAGCTACAGCAGTGGCAACTCTGCTGTAGACCCATTTCCCTCTAACTAATGCTATGGGCAATTTAGAATGGCCAATTCACCTGACCTGCACATCTTTGGATTGTGGGAGGAAACCAGAGCACCCGGAGGAAACCCATGCAGACAACGGGAGAGTGTGTAAACTCCAAACAGTCACCCAAGGTTGGAATTAAACCTGGGTCCCTGGCGCTGTGGGGCAGCAGTGCTAACCACTGAGGCACCATGCCGCCCTGTTGTATAGTTGCGTTAATCCCCCCCTCAAATGAATTGATCAGTGGATCCACAAGTCCTGATGCCCCATCACTGAATCCATTCCTGCTGCACTCCAAAACTGCATGTTTCTTGTGCCAGTCAATTGAAAATTTAAGACTTGCTCCTCTGGACTCTGTTAATAAGCTCAACTAGCAATTAACTGTTAGCATGGAGGCTTCAGAATTCCTCTGCCCACTTTAAAATTTGCATCAGATTTGACAGCGTGGCTGCCAGCCCATCTCTTCAGGATTGAAACTTTCAAGCACACTCATCCTAGCAAATGACTGAAAATCCATGTTATTACAACTACAGAGTTAAAAACAGAAGTTAACTGTGGTGAGAGGGGAGGTGGTCATTAGATTTAGAGACAATGCATGGATGGTGTGGTCAGTAGTGGAGGAACAGTTGCCCAAAACATTTGCAGGTTTTGAAGGAAGAATTGATTGAACGTAGTGTCTAATTTAGGGTGTGGCATAGGCCCTTTGTGGTGTACATGAACACAAAGGCCCTTCAACCAACCACGTTGTAGAACACTACCCAAACTTAAAAGGCATAAAATGATTCTGATTAAAACCATTTTAAAAGAAATCTAGTATTTTGTAGGAATTTATACAAAAAGTAATTTACAATTGTTAAGTGTCAATTGATTAAAATTTCAACAAAACAGACTGATTACTGCACAATAATGTAGACACAAAATAGTTTATTCTTTCAATTATCCTCCTTAATTAAAAATGTCATTGTCAAACATCAAAAATAAAAAAATCAACTGCACATGCAAAGATACAATTTGTACGAGAAATAATATCTTTTTCTCCGATGTAAATGTCAATCAGCTGAAGTCAAAATGTATGCAAGACAGCTAAATCTTTGGGAATAAATCATGTATTATGTTTCAGTCAGTACAATCAACTACTGATGTGATATTTATTGTAAGATTTTTTTCAAAAATAATTTGGTAACGAAGATTTTGTCACAAGGTTTTCTGCCCAACAATGCAAACAGATGGTCCTTAAATCAGAGCATTTACACAAATTTTGTAACTTTTGCATTTACCAAGAGATGGACAACTGCTGAAAATGAAAGACTGTTCCTTTGAACAGAGTGACAACATCAAGACTCTGATCAAATATAGTCCTAATATGAAGATTGAAGCATGACTGAGTTTAAGTGCATTTCTTGCTACAGACATTTCTATTTCCCCATATCTTCCAAAATTGAACAGTGCTAATCATCTGTCTCCAGTCCTTTGTACTGAGACTGCCCGATCTCATTTGGTTTTATGATCCTTATTAGCCATCACAAACAGAGATGAAAGCTTTATGCTTGAATCAATCATATTGTTTAGCTCTGCAATGTCAGACTAGCAAGCTCCTTCTAAAGTCGCTGTAAATTCCAGACAAACCAACTGGTAGGAGTCGTGAGTAAGTTATATTTGCTTCCTTGTATGGATCTATATAACCCCATTCAGCAACTAATGAAGTTGAGAACTTGCTGTTACTTTCCTTGATGCGGTTATATTCTACATATCAAAAATGATTATTGATGAATCCAACTCCAGGCTTGGTAAATCAGTTCACAGCAATACAGATGGCAGCTTCATGGTGCAAAATGTCAAATTGCAAAATCAAGAGTCAAGTGTAGAAATGTTATCCTCAGTTATGAGGAAATTAAGGTGAAATACAACAAATCAAAACAGCCCAAGCTTTCTTTAAATGACTGTTCACCTACAACTAAACTCCATGTAGAATTTGGTTCTTCATGACTGCTTTGCTAAAGCTCGAGCATTTAGGCTGGATCATAAAACTAATCTAAGAAATATTTTATTGAAGAGGTTTGACTTGAGGAATTTGTCACAAAGCAATGAAAAATGTCCCCATTGACATTGATATATGAAGAATCACCTTATTCATTTCCCACCAAAAATACACTACATTGTGTACAACATAATAAATACATTACTAGTTTATATTTTAACTTTTACCACATGCCTCAAAGTGCTGAGTAGTTCAGTCTACCAGATGTAGATGTAAACCTAAAGGTTTAGAATGAGGCTAGTAACCATTAAACTAAGTTGCATTACGACCAACAATAAACTTCAGACAACATAATGATTGAACACTACTGTCGTTTTTACGATTTCTTACAATTTCAAAGCTTTTGAGGCTGAAGAGGAAGTTTTTTCTGTGCAAAGCTTAAACACAATCCATTTAACAGCTATACAAGTTTCAACATGGCCACCAGTTTTAGCTAGCGATACTCTTATACTTTTGAGATAATACCTAAAAATTCTGATTCACTTTTTACTGGTTCCTTGGGTCAAAATAAGCCAGTAATATCAATTATGTACCACCTTGGCACAACTGTTTCAAAGTATTTTCTGCTGTAATACTCAGAATCCTGCCCACAGGGTTGTGATCTGTGTATGTATTATAATCAGTTTAAACAATATGTTCCAGATACTTTTAACCTGGTACAGTTTTACTGGAAAATTCAGTCACAATAAAGTGAACTGGGCAGGTGAATATATGCTTATACAGTAAAGGCAATTCAAAACCTGCCTGACGATTTAATTTGACTGCTATAGGTAGATATGTTTGATGGATTTTCTTCTAAATAGGAAACAGTAACATTTAAGAGGTCAAAAATAATATCAATCGTCATATCGCAGTTCTACTGAATTTTCTCAAAGTATGTTAATGTAATCTGTAAGTCTTTTTTAAACATAAAAGATTTCTGGCAGAGAAAAGGTTATTTCCAAATGGTATGCTTCAGGCAGCCTAGGGGAAAATACACTGTCTCTTTCACATACTCAGTCTGAAATCAAATGCAGTGGAAACTATTTCTTCACAGTTCAGAAACAGCAACATAACAGTTCAACAAGATTTAACTAGTTTTCTTATCAGACAAGCTCACAAATATTAAACAGATTCTGTTTCCATCTTCCACCATATCTCAATAATCAATCACGTATCAGTTTTAAGCATAAATTGGTCCGAATGATGTTTAATGTTTACAAAATTCTATGCAGAGTAAGCTGGATTTGCACACCTGTGCATCTTCAGTTTAGCAAAACAAACTAGGCAGTAGATGCAGTTTCCACAGTTGTTGTAAAATTGACTATACATGGAACAGATGAAATCTAAGACTGAAAGGAGGAAAAATAGATTAGTAATTGCAGGTCACAATGGCAAGATAATCCAAATACATACTGATGCAATTTTTAATTGGTTAATTAACAGTAGATTAGGGATAAAATTTGAATTTCATGAGGAATTCTACCAATAGAGATGTTTTATTTTAACTTGTAAGGTTACATTATTTTTCAAATGGAATCTGAAGGAGGATCATTGGGCTGAAACGTTAACTGTTTCCTCCCCACAGTTGTTACCAGACCTGCTGAGTTTCTCCAGCTATTTGTTTTTGTCTAGACAGATGTTGACTTTGAAAAACATTCAAAAGTGTAATTTCAAATTTAATGTGTCATTCAATTACAAAAGGTCTTGACTGGCCCCAGCTTTTATGATATGAATGCCACAAGACAGGATTTTGAACTGACCTTAGCACCCAACTCATTTAGAAAGTGACTTTCAATTGCTGGAGGTCACATGAAGAAACCAGCATATTTTCTGTTTTTTTTTAAACAGAAATCCACAAAGAATCCACCAAACCAGGGCAGACAGATAAATTCATAGAATCTCTACAGTGTGGAAACAGGCCATTTGGCCCAACAAGTCCATACCGACCCTCTGAAGGGTATCCCATCCAGACCCATTCTCCTACCCTATTACTCTACATCTCCCCTATTACTCTACATCTCCCCTGACTAATGCACCTGACCTACACATCTCCCAATACTATGGGAAATTTTGCATGGCAAATTCACCTACCTGCACATCTTGGGATTGTGGGAGGAAACCAGAGCATCCAGAACAACTCATGCAGACACAGGGAAAATGTGTAAATGCCACGCTGACAGTCACCTGAGGAATCGAACCCAGGTCTTTGGCACTGTGAGGCAGCAGTGCTAACCACTGAGCCAACATGCCATCCCTAACCATTGAGATATTTAGAAGGCATATGAAATACTTGCCTTTGCTGGTTGAGGCACATAATACTACAGCAGAGGGGTTACACTACAACAGTAGTGTTCTGAAGTTAACAAAGGAAATTACATAGGCATGAAGACAGATTTGGCCCAAATAGATTGGTCAGGAAAACTAAAAGACAGAATGAGAAGTGGCAGATGTTTAAGGAGCTACTCAATTTCTCACAACTAAGTGAGGAAGAAAGATGGTAAAGATGGGGTGGGGGGGAGGGTGGCTAAACAAGGTGATCAAGGACAATATAAAGTCAAAAAATAAAGTATATCATAATGCAAAGGCCAGAGGTATGCTGGAATACTGGGAAACTTTCAAACATAAACAAAGGGATACTAAAATATTAATAAAAAGAGCTAAAGGAAATTATGAAAGAAGTTGAAACTTTATTGCTGGAACAAATTGCGGTCCTTGAAGAAGGGGGCCATCTGTGTTGTACGTATTTTGAACTGGTCCTCCTGGGAGCAGATGCGGCGGAGACGAAGGAATTGGAAATTATGAAAGAAAACTAGCCCAAAATATCAAAAAAGATAGCAAAAGCTTCGATAGGTATATAAAAGGGAAGAGTGTCGCTAAGGTGAACGTTGGTCCCTTGGAAGATGAAACCGAAGAGTTAGTAGAGGGGAACACTGAAATGGCAGAGATGCTAAATCAATACTTTGCCTCAGTTTTCACGGTGGAGGACAATAGGACCGTGAGGCTATAGAAAGGGTAGAACTTGGAACAATCAACATCAATAGGGAAAAGGTACTCAGTAAACTATTAGGATTGAGGGCAGAGAAGTCTGCTGAGCCTGATGCCTACATCGTACAGTATTAAAAGAAAATGGTGACAAGAGATACTGGATCCATTGGTTACAACATCCCAAAATTCTCTGAACATGGGATAGATTCCAGTGGATTGGAAAAATGTTAATGTAATGCTCTTATTCAAAAAGGGAGGGAGGCAAAAATGTGGGAAATTATAGACCAGTTAGTTTAACATCTGCTATGGGAAACTGTTAGAATCAGTTATTAAGGAAGCAGTATCAGGACATTTGGAAAGTCAGAAACCTATCCAGAGTCAGCATGGTTTTATGAAGGGCAAATCATATTTGACTAATTTGCTAGAGATCTTCAAAGATGTAACAAGTAAAGGGGATAATGCTGATCCTGTAGATGTAACATATCTGGACGTCCAGAAGACATTTGAGAAGTTGCCACACAAAAGGTTAATTCATAAGGTTGGATTGTATGGGATTAGGGATAATTAATTAACTTGGATAGATGACTGGCTGATAGACAGAAGACAGAGTCAGGATTTTTTTTTGTCTGGATGGTAAGTTGTAACTAGTGGGGTGTCACAGGGTTTGGTCCTTGGACCCCATCTACTTACAATCTACATTAACAACTTATATACATGGATAGAAGGCTCTGTAGCCAAATCTACAGTTGACACAAGAATAGGCAGGATGGTAAATTGCAACGAGGAAATAAGAACCTTACAAGAGGTGCAATAACTAAAGCATAGATGTAAGCTAAGAGGGAGAAGGCAAAAAGGAGATTTGAGGACAATTTTTTTTCACCCAGTGCTAGGTGTCTGAAATGCACTGCCTGAAAGGGCTGTTGGGTCAGAAACTCTTAACATTTAAGCAATACATTAATTAGAAAATCACTTGTTGCCATCAATTCCAGGGTTATAGGCCAAAACTGGAAAATGGGCTTAATATAATCAGATCTGTATGACTGGCACAAACACAATGGACCAAATGGCCCCTTCAATGCTGTAATATTTATACATATATGCATTTTAAGTGATAATGATAGAAACACCATTAGTGGTCATATATACTATCATTTCACAAGTAAATTGTGAAGGCATTTTTCAGCACAATATTCCTTTTGACAAGAATGCTTTTAAGTTAAAGGATGTTCAATTTATTCAAAAACCTTTAATACTGTGAAATATCCATGTACTGCATCTCAGTATCAAATATTGCCATAAGATTCATTAATTATTCCAATAGAATAAAAACCATTTTTGATTAACAACATTACCTCCCCAAATATGCCAAGTCTGCTATCTGGTTGTGGTAGCTTCCCTCCTATTGGAATTCGTTCCCAGAGCTGCAGCAATTGTTCCCCAACCTGTGGCTCCAATTCCTGTACATAAGTACAAAGAAAGTCTATTCTCTTGATATTTTAAACCATATGTTATCTGGAGCAGTAGATAAACTTATTTTCAAAAATACTGCGAGGCAGGTAGAGAATATTTGAATACAATCAGAATCAACATCACATTCACCATCCAAACTCCACAAACATTGTGCTCCTAAGTTACAAACACACACTGGTGAGCAATAGGTTATTCTCATACTTGGAAACTTCCACCTCAGAAAAAAATGCTGGCAACAGTCTGTAGAGAGTCAGAAACAATTCACATTTCAAGTCAAAGAATTGTGAAAAGTTAGAAATGAAATCAGTTTTAACCAGGTGAAATGGAGAAGGGTGCAAGAACAACAAAAGGGAAGATCCATGATTGGCAGGAAAACAGATTAGATTAAAGTAAAACAAATGGGTTGCTAACATCAGACAAGAAAAGCGGGTGGTAATAGTTCCATGGCATACCTCAGCCAATCACCCTTTTGTCTCTGATATACATCGTTGTGTTCATATGGACTGTGGCATTCTTGCATTCTTCGGCAAGAAGTCTTTTTTCAGCAATAATCAAATAATGTACTACCAAGGTGATCCACTTGTTTTGTGAATCAAGTTAGCTGTGTAGCATATGGGTAGTTCGCTTCCCAAAATTATACTGAATATATTTTTCACCTTTTAGGTTAAGATTAATGACAAGCTTAGTTGTCATGTACTTCTGCTAACAGTCAAAATAACAACTATTTAAGCAAAGTCATTGTGATCCAACAGCATTCATCTTAAATTATGCTTTCATGATTTCAAAACAACTGCTCCAACAGAAAATATTTCAACTTTTATTGGAAGGTAGGAGATCTCAATAATTTCTCCTCTCAGTACTATAATCAAGTAAATATTACATTACATGATATAGCAAATGTAAATATTTTTGAAGTATCTTTGCTATTGGATAAATTACAAAAGAAATACTTCAATGATTAGAAATCTGACAAACAATATATATTTTCAGTTCAAATTTGAGTTATGAATATTATAAAAGACTGAAGTTATACATGAACCTTACAATAAACTCAAGAATATGTTATAAGATGGAAACTAAATGCCACGAATGGCTTCACACAGCCCAGCTGCCTTTTCAATCATGATGTGCAGATGGACCAAAATATTGACAGCCTCAACAAAAAGGGGCAATGCAGCATATTTAGAAAGAATCCAACCTAAAATTGAAGTCTGCAGCAAAGCTCTGTTCATTTACAGAATTGCAAAAATGGCAACAGTCCACCACTAACATGAAATTTTCAAAAAATGTGATCTGAAATTTAAGAAACAAAGTAAAGGAAAATACAGCAGTGTACCAGTATGACTGGCATCAAGCTCATGCTTATTCAGGTGCAACTCCAGTGAATAGAACATTTATTCAATAGTAAGTTAAGCAACTTCTAAGCCATCAAATTGTGCAACCAGTTAAAACCAGAAAACATGGAAACACAGATCAGAGAAAATGTGTCAAAGTTAATCTGAAGAACACACTAAAGCATTGTGACACTTAAGAAATACAGCCAAATATTGTGCAATCTGAAAACTTATCCTACAGAATAGCACAGGACACTGAGAAACTAACAGTTTTAGCAACAAAAATGTGCATCACTACAGAATAGGTGACCAGATCACTAGCAGTTATCAAATGCATATAAATAACATCAGCCATTATGACATATAATTATTACAATATTCCTACAACCAAGCAATTTTTTTTAAACCTATGTTAGATTAGATTAGATTCCCTACAGTGTGGAAACAGGCCCATCGGCCCAACAAGTCCACACTGACCCTCCGAAGAGCAACCCACCCAGACCCATTCCCCTACACCTAACACTATGGGCAATTTAGAATGGCCAATTCACCTGACCTGCACATCTTTGGATTGTGGTAGGAAACCGGAGCACCCAAAGGAAACCCACGCAGACACGGTGAGAATGTGCAAACTCCACACAGACAGTTGCCCGAGGCAGGAATTGAACCCGGGTCACTGGCGCTGCGAGGCAGCAGTGCTAACCACTGAGCCGCCGTGTGTTGTGAATATTACTGCAGCTGGAAAAATATCTCAAATCACCCTACATTATTTTACAGCACTTAGACGTTCAAATACAGAGTTGAGTGTGTTGTTGGAAAAGCACAGCAGTTCAGCCAGAGCCCTTCTTCATGATTTTCCTGCTCCTTGGATGCTGCCTGACCCGCAACACACTCTCAACTCTGATCTCCAGCATCTGCAGACCTCACTGTCCCCTGTTCAAATACTGACCAGAGCATCAATAACCACCTCAGTTCTTAAAGCACTGGTGTACACTTCAAATTCAATTTATTGATCAAATTAAACTATTTTCTTTCCATTACTAACTGTTAAATATACAAGATTTAAACAGAATAAAAATTGTTTTTTCAGCAATTTTTGTTCTTATTTGATTTCCAACATCTGCAGTTTTTTTTTGTTTAGTGAATAAAAATTGAGTATGTCTTAGAAATAAAAAATCATTCCAATGCAAAAATTGAAACGGATATGGAAATACAGTACTACATAACTTCTTACAATTCTTCTCTAATAAAAATATATTGGACATATATTGAAAGGTAAATTATATACCTGTCCATCTCTGCTTATCTGGACTTTCTTATTATCATTCCATGGGTTCAACAGATGGTGGGCATATTGGAAAGGAAGGCTTTCCTTTCTTATCCATTCAACTCGGAACACTCCTCCTAGCCCAGCAGACCCCCATTCCTGGCTTCTCTCCCGCCCAATCTCTGAAATCATTCTGGCAAAGCCCTAAAGGAAACAGTAATTTTTAATTAATTAGAAATCAATTTTAACTTTACAAATTACACAGTTTCACAGATCAATTCAAATCCAAATTATGGATGTCTTAATGTTTCAGATGGCACAGTTACTCTCAAGTCATGTAGACTGAACACTTGGGTTACACATTCAGTGAAATCTTATTGCCACATATTACTTCTGATAGTTTGACTCTTAGTTCTTTATCCATCAACCCAATTCCCACTTTATTTCTAAAGAACCCAGTAAGAACTTTCAGACATTGGCTATCATTAAAGCGGTCTCCAATTTCTAGCCACATAATACACTAAAGCTTAAGTTTTTATAAAGCTCAAATGCAAGGCTTGATTACTGCCTCTATATTTGGAATGCTTTTATTAAAAAAAAATTAGCTCTGACACATCTCAAACAAAAAGGCTGATTTGATAAGACTATCTATCTAGCTACCAGCTCTGAAACTTAACTGAATTCACGTGACTACAATTGAGCAAAATAGACTGGAACAGCTACTTCTGGGTAAATCTACGGCAGAACAGTGAAGGGATTGATCAAAATGGAACTGGCCTAACAAGTTCTCTTTAGAATGAAATATAGGAGCAACAAGTCATAGAACCCTGGATGTCTAAGAATATTCAGGACTGGATAAGGAGGAAAAGAGAAGCATTTAACAGGTACAAAGAAGAAAATCGCAATATCACTTCATTAATACTGTAATAATATTCATCACTTCACTGGCATTCTAAAAATGCTTGTTATCCAGGATACTCAGGTCGGTTGATGTATAAATTGCTATTTATAAGGTCAGAAGTGGAGATGTTTGTCAATGATTATACAATGTTCAGCACCATTGGACACTCCTCCGATACTAAAGCAGTCATGTCCAAATGCAACAAATCCCGGACAATATCCAGGCTTGAGCTGAAATGTGGCAAGTAATATTCATGCCAGATACATGCTAGACAATGTCTCACTGGAGATGGTCAATCAAAATATCTCATCAATCCTTCACTGTCACTGGGTCAAATTCCTGGAATTTCCTCCCTAATGGCACTGTGGGTCAACCCACAGGAGGTGGACTGCAGTGGTTCAAGAAGGCAGCTCACCACCACCTTCTCAAGGGCAACTAGGGACAGGCAAGAAATGCTGGCCAGCCAGCCATGCCCACATCCCACAAAAAATAAAATAAAGTCTAACCAGCACTCCTACACATGATACCATCATTGAATCTCCTATCATCATCCTGGGGTTGCTACCCATGTTTCAGATGACACAATTACTCTCAAGTCTTGTGGAGTGAACACTTGGGTTACACATTCGGTGGAGTAGAAACAAAAGCAGGTCAGGGGTTTGGAATACTGCAGCAAGTAGCTCACCTCTTGACAACCCAAAGCCTCTATACCATCTACAAGGCACAAATCATGCACCCCACAAACCTGTGAGAGAGCAGATCAACAATATTCAAATACCTGACACCAACCATGACAAAGCAGTGCACTTATTTGGTACCACATCCACAAATATCCAGTCACTCCACCACAAACATTCAGACACTCTACCCCCATCACAAACAATAAGAGTCCCAGTACTGATCCCTGTGGTATGCCACTGGACAAGCCTCTACCCCCACTTTGTCTCCTGACACTAAGCCAGTTTTGGATCTAACTTGTTTAATTACCCTGAATCCCCTGTGCTTTTATCCTCTTTATCAGTGTCCAGTCTCAAAGGCTTTGCTGAAATCCACATTAATCTTCTTCAACTACACTGCTCTCATCTACACATCATCACCTGCTCAAAAAATTCAAATTTGGGAGGCAATGACTTCTCCCTGACAAACCGTGCTGACTATCCCTAATCAAACCTTGCCTCACAATAATGAGATTCTTTTCTCCAGAATCTTCTCCCTCTAGTTTCCCTATCAATGGTGTGAAACTCACTGGTCTGTAATTCCCTGGCTGAAAAAGTGGAACATTAGTTGTCCTCCAATCTTCTGGCACTTCCCCTTTAAGTTTACGCTCACACTTTCTATACTCCACTATGGCCTCCAATTTTTTTTTTTGAAAAAACACACATGGAACATGGGCATTGTTGGCTAAGCAATTATTTATTGCCCATTCCTAATTGCCCCTGAGAAGATGGTGGGGAACTCCTGCCTTGGACTGCTGACTGACCTCCAAAAAGCAAACAAACTTCTTTAGCAAGGTATTATTCCAGCTAGTGAAGAATTACTCCAGATTCTGTTTTACTCAGGCTCCTTAATGCCACACCTGGTCAAAAGCTGCCTCAATGTTGAGGGCAAGTGTGACTGTCTTATCTCTAGAATTCAGCTCTCTTGTCCATGTTTATATCAAGGCTGCAAACAGTTGTCTGGACAGAACCCAAAACATCATCACCTGATAAAGGAGCAGCACTCCAAAAGCTAACACTTCCAAATAAAGCTGTTGGACTATAACCTGGTGTTGAGATTTTTAACTTTGTATAACCCAGTCCAACACCGGCACCTCCAAAACATCATTAAGCAAGTTATTCATGAGTATATTCTTCATTATAGCACAATCAACAAGACCATCCAAAACATTGCAGCTGGGGGTGTTGACTTGGGGGACACTAGCTTAGTGATAATGTCGCTAGATTACTGCTCGAGAGACCCAGGCTAACGCTCTGGGGACATGGGAAGTGGGATTTAAATTCATTAAGAAATCTAAAATTTAAAGTTAGTCTCAGCAATGGTGGGTCTGTGGTGAAACGGTTAAAAATTATGTCCCAATACATGTGTGAAACGCTCTGGGGACATGGGAAGTGGGATTTAAATTCATTAAGAAATCTAAAATTTAAAGTTAGTCTCAGCAATGGTGGGTCTGACCATTATTGATTGTTGTAAAAACCTATCTGGTCCACTAACATCCTTTGGGAAGAAAATCTGCTCCCCATACCTGGTCTGGCCTACAAACAACTCTCGACCCAATTTTAAAGGCCCTCTGAAATGGCCTAGCCAGCTATAAGGTTTGAAAGCAATTTGGGGTGCCTCTATCACATAAAATAAAAAGGAAAAACAATTATTGCACAATGTAGTATTTTCACAAGTACAATGAAGCTGAAGCAACAAAGGATTTAATATATTGAAATTTCAACCCAAGGAACAATAAGTGAAACACACAATTCACAACCAGTTGTTGTTTGTTAAGGACCTAAGATGCTTGATTCAAGAAATTAAGAAGAGGATTTAAGAGAATATTACAGAAAACACAGAGCATTTCTTCACTAGCAACGTAAAGAGAATAAATATACAGCTGTTGAATATTTCCATTGATTTTTTTTACCTGGAAGTGCCCTGATCCTTGCACAGAAAATACTAGATACACAATGCTGCTTTCCCAAAATGCACGGTTTAGTTTACGTTCATTGCTGGGTGTAGTGGACCAGATTCCTTTTTGTTGAGAAATCTCAAGATTACGAAGATTGCTGCTCTTCAAAATGAAAAATCGTACTGGTACATTTGGCCTCGGCGATGGAGATTTAGAGCCCTAAAAAAAAAAGCAATACCACTCTTATTTTTAAAATCTTTTTGCATCTTGTTCTAAAATCTCTTCAAATTCTTGGCTGGAGATGACCTGAATCATATCTCAGAAGTTTTCCAGTATTTGCCAAAGTAGATTGGCTGACAAGAGTCAAAAATCTTTCATCCCAGACAATCAGAATCGTAACACTCAAACATTTTACTCACGAAGTACTCAACCCATTTAGCTACAAAGCTGTCTGAACCAAATTGCAGTAGTACACCATTAAATTGAGAACACTAAAACTGCAAAGAACAGAGCTCCTAGGAAAGCTTGCAACCTGTAAACAAAAGTTATATTGTATTGTACTGTGAAAATAATTTAAGTATGAGAAGGGTTATAATCCCAGCTGATCTTATTACAGGACAAATCAGATCCCAGTCTGAACCCTGCTTTGATAGATCCTTTTTTGGTTTAATGAGATGGTCTTGAAACATAATTATGCAGTGCTGCAGACTTGGTTCTAACAATTAAACAAACTTTTTATACAAATGGTATGAAGATAGAAGACAAATCAAGATTTTAAATATAACAAGTTTAAAGATGTGAAAACACATGGTAAAATACAATCCTACAAACATCCTTTCACAGTACTCAGACACCAAAAAGAATTCCCTTCTCCACCATATTTACACAGCTTAAATAAATTGATGCTTCAACTATTAGTGTCAAGAATTTGATAGCCTTTCCTGTGCAATTGAACGTAGACTTTCTCAGCTTCAAATAATACCTTAGGGTTTTAACCAAACACTTCTGGTCTGGAACTTACAATCTAAACTCCTTACAATGAGGTAATCTATTTCTTAACAGTTCTAAACTATCTTCCTTCTTCAGGAGAAACTAGCTTATACATCCGGCTTCAAACACAATTTCTGAAAATTAAAAACTAAAAGGTTTCTTGAAGCTGTAGGTATTTCCCCTTTACCAACACTAGAAAGAAATTTCAGATCCTTCTGAAGCTTATTTATGTTGCTCAAAAATTCTTTCAATGTAAACAAATTCCCATTTGACTCCAACAACATTCACTCTCATACCGCTTTTTTTTTAAAAAAGGCATCATAATGGCTCCAGAAATACTTACAAGCTAATCATTAAACCGTTTCATAAACATAGATAAAATCCCCCATGGCACAAGTTCGAAACCTCCAAAGTAAATGGTAATATACGAATCATACACCTTGCATCAGACTACCACTTAATACATTATAACACAACTCTCTTCGATATAAAAAAAGTCACAACAACAACCTGTATTTAGACAGCACATTTAACATGACAAAATGTCCCAAGATACTTCGCAGGAGCATTATAAAGCAAAACACACACTGCAACACAAAGAAATGTGTTATATTCCAAGGAATATCTTAAAAGAAAACAAAAAGCTAAAAGGTGAAGAAGTGTAGGGAAGGTGTTCCAGAGTTTGAGGTCTTGGCATGTGAAAGCATGCCACCAAAATTTAGAATATACAAGAAGCCAGAGCAGGAGAACACATATCAAAACATGATATTCTAGGTCTTATCGATATAAAAAAGTGGTGATGTTGGGTGTTTTGAAACGCATTAAAGGTAGACAAGTCCCCTGGACCTGATGGGATCCATTAGAGAATACTGAGAGAGGTAGGGAGAGAGGAAGGAAATTGCTGGGGCCTTGTATGAAATCTTTGTATCCTCTTTAGTCACAGGTGAGGTCTAAGAGGATTAGAGAATAGCTAATGTTGGTCCTTTGTTAAGAGGTGCAACAGGGATCATCCAGGAAATTATAGGCCAGTGAGCCTTAAGTCAATGGAGAGGGAAATTACTGGAGAAGTTTCTTAGGAACGGTGTTTATTCATATTTGGAGCATGAAGCAACGTGGCTTTATGCAGGGAAGGTAGTGTCTCACAAATTTGATTTGAGTTTTTTCAGTAAATGACGAAGATGATTGATGAGTGTAGAATGGTAGATGTTAACTATGGATTTTAGCAAGGCCTTTGATTAAAGTCCTTCATGGCAGGCTGATATTGAAGGTGAAGTCAAATGGGATCTGTGGTGAGCTACTAAGATGAATACAGAACTGGTTTAGTCATAGAAGACACAGTAGTATTGAAAGGTGTTTTTCTGACTGGCGATCTATGACTACTGGTGTTCCGCAGGGATTAGTGCTGGGACCCCGGTTATTTGTAAATTTTTAAATGTCGTGGAGACATAGAGTGGAGACTTCGGCAGAAAGATGGCAGATAGAATTTAATGTTGACAAATGCGAAGGGATATATTTTGGAAGCTCTAATGCAGGAGGGAAGTATTCAGTAAATGGTTGAACTCTCAGAAGCATTAACATGCAGAGGGATCTAGGCATACAGGTCCACAGTTCCCTGAAAGTGACAATGCAAGTGGATAAGGTTGTTAAGAAGATATATAATCACTGCCCTGACCATAAAAACTGGCAAGTCATGTTGCAGCTATATAGAACTTTGGTTAGGCTATATTTGGAATACGGCATACAGTTCCAGTTATCACATTATCAGAAAGTTGTGGAGGCTTTGAGAGGGTACAAAATCAGGTTATCAGGATGTGCCTGGTTTAGAGTGTATTAACTATAAGAGATTGGACAAACTTGGTTTGTTTTCACTTGAACTTCAGAGGCTGAGGGGCTGACCCGAGAGGCGCTTATAAAATTATGAAATGCAGGGATAGAATAGATAGTTAAGAGTCCTTTTCCCAGGTAGAAATGTCAATTACTGGGGGACATAGATTTAAGGTAAAGGGGGAAAGTTTAAAGGAGTGAGAGAGGCAGATTTTTAACACAGAGGGTGGTAACTGTCTGGAATTTATTACCAGAGGTGGTGATAGAAGCAGATACAATAGCAATGCTTAGGAAGCATCTTGACAGATATATGAACAGGAAGGGAATAAAGGGTTACAGACAGTATAGAGATAAAAAGTTTTTAGTTTAAAGAAGGTGTCATGTGTGTCAGCACAGACTTGGTGGGCCAAAGGGCTTGCTCCTGTGCTATGCTGTTCTTTGCAACTATAAGAATGGAATTAGATTTGAGTTTGAAATTAAAAAACACTAGCATTGACACAATGGACTGAATTTTCCAACTATGAAAACATTTGGGAAATGGGACCATTTGTGAGGCTCCCAACTCTGCTCAGTGCTGCAGCTTAACAGTTTACCACAATTAGCATGTAATTGCACCCAATGACGATAGTGGCCAGTTCAAGGTTAGACAGTCTGAGTACCCAAAGTGAAAGGTAACTGGTGGGGCTTCTGTGAAGGCGATGTAATGCTGAGCTACTGAGAGCAGGGGAGGACAGCACAAGATGCATTCGTCCAATGTTAGGTCAGCAGTTTTTCCTTCATGCCCATTATAATCCACTAGATATGTCTGCAGGTAAAGCACAGATTTCCAAGTCTTTACAAACAGATGGCCTGAGGTTTGCCAGTTTGAATCTATAATGCCATTACTTGATGTGCATGTTATGGTTTCAATCTTTTTGTTATGCACTCACCTCCTGTGTAAGACAGAAGCTAAGCTGTGCCCCAGCAGAAAACTACAAATCCCTTCTAAAAATGGTCACTAATTGGCTCAATTATTACTTTAACTACCTTCCAGTTGGAATTGCAGGGCAAGCAACAGTCAAATTCTTAAAGCCGTCTCCAGAAAAATTGCAAGTTGGTGGGAAAATATCAGGAAACTGTCCCTGCCTTCTTCGTATATTTTCTGATACCCACCTCCAAGGTCGACTACATGGTGCAAGGAACATTCTACCTGATGGATTGAACAGCTTATTTCCGCTCCATCAAATTCAATTACTCTAAGAGAACATTTCAATAAACAAACTTACTTTGCCTGAAGGTGGTGGAGATGGGCTGGCACAGGGGCTAGGATAGTTACTGCTGTCTGTTGATTTTACAGATGACTGATCTGACCTGTCATCAGCACTCCTCTTAGGATGGAGGAAGCCCCGCTCTTTGTATCTTTGCTGCTGCTGCTGCTGTTGCGACTTTAACTGAACCCTATAAAAAGAAAAACACTGGTTAAACAATTATTGAAGATGGGAAACAATAACAAAAAGGACATGAAGTATTTGTAAAAAAATAGAGGATATGGAGAAAAAAAAAGGGTTAAAAGTTAAATGAAATTTCTGAGACACAACACAACAGCAATATTGATCTACCACTGTGCTGTAAAATTCAATCTTTCACAATAATCTTACATGCATACATTGACATTAGTGAATAGTTCTTCTCAGTCAAACAATATAGGGATAATAATACAAAAGCAAAATATTGCGGTAGCTAGAAATGTGAAATAAAGCAGAAAATGCTAAAGATTGCATATTGGGCAGTATTTCTGAAGAGAAAATCAGCACATTTGTTCTCTCAGTGAGGTCACAAGCATACAGAATGTTATGTCTTAACTAGGCCAAAAATCAGATTCTTAATTGAGACATTACTTCTCAACTGTAAGTCCTCACTCCTTAGACAGAGAGATCAAATCCTCGCCAGCAGGTAGCAAAGAAGTCTAGTTGCATGCAATTCAACTTATTAGTTTCAGAACTTGCCCTACTAACTTCCCTGTCCTGATTAGCCTCTCCCTAATCGAGAAGTTAAATGTTTCAATAAAAAAAAAACAAAGTAATAACTGAATAGGTACCTGTCAAGTTAGCGCCTTCGGTTCCAGTATGAGCCATTCTCCTTCTCTACTTTCATTCCAAAAATTACAACTTCAGCAAATTCTGCATTTACCCTCCCCATCCACACAACCGTACAATGACAACATATCAACCTCAAAGCCTCTGGTTGTGTGTTATTGGGATGGCTCAAGCAACACTTGTAATCTTGCAGCTGGCTTTTATGGGCAGGCTCAGGCAGGATTCTCAAGATCTGACTTTGTGATTTTGTAGGCAGGCTCAGTTAGCAGTTAACAGTGGTGAGGACATGTAATGGTCATGGACAGACGAATGGATCGTTATATGGTGTGGTACTGCATCAACATCAGAGATGCTGCATGTGTCAACAACCTATGTGGCAAACACAAGTGCATGTCCTTGAAGAGGATGGCATTGTGTGTGAAAGCTGATATGGTTATAAAAAACAAAACTCAACTGGATCCTAAAACTTCCTACACCTACATTTATCATCAATCCTGGCTCATGGAAGCACTGTAACACTTAGATCAGTTAATCACATATTCAAGTCCCATTGCAAAGAGACTCAAATACAGCCCCCAGGCATAGGGACACAGAACTAAGAAAATGTTGCGCTGTCAGAAGGACTGTATTTTGGATGAAACTGATGTGTAGATGTGCCCTGCGTGTCCTCACAGATAGACACAACACTATTTGAAGATGAGCATTTTGCGGTCAACACTTGGGTTTCACAAACATGACAGATTAACATCACTGTTTACTGATTAAATTAGTCGTTATACAAGAAAATTTAAACTAATAAGTACAGAATCTAATTCCTGAGTAACTACTCAACTGACATCATACTTACTTCCCTTACCCCCAGTCACTCCTCCCCAGCCCTGTTTCACATCCTTTCCCCTATTACTGGACCCATACCCACCCTTTGCCTACTCCAGACCCAATCTCACGTTCCCTCACTCTGGTCTCCCACCCTGCCAAACCCAAGCCAACTCTCTTATTCTGGACCTAATCTCATCCAGTCCATCACCAGGGAGAAGAAAGTGAGGACTGCAGATGCTGGAGATCAGTGTCAAAAAGTGTGGTGTTTGAAAAGCACAGCTGGTCAGGCAGCATCCGAGGAGCAAGACAGTCTACGTTTCGAGCACAAGTTCTTCATCAGGAAACTTTGATAAAGAGCTTATGGTCGCAATGTCAACTCTCCTGCTCCTCGGTTGATGCCTGACCAGCTGTGCTTTTCCAGCACCATACGTTTTGACTCATTCTTGTCACTAGACAGGATGTGCTTTTGCTACCACCCCAATCTTCCCACTGCCCCAACCGGATATCAACCCTCCTCTTCCTGACTCGATTTTTCCCACCCACCCTGATCTATCGTAAACACTACATTTACCTGATCCCTTGCCACCTGAGAGTCTGCACCCACCCAGAGAATCGTAGTCTCCACACACCCTATTCTCTATCCATCTGCTGCCGGATTTACCTGGCAACCTATTCCCTTAGCCAACAAGTACCCTAACCTCATACTTACTTTATGTGTTTACCGTTTGATAGCAGCTATCAAGGTTTCTGTCTGTGATGTTAGATCTGTAAATTTCAGAGTATGTCTGTGAAATAGGCATGCTTTGCTTTTTGACAGTACTGCACTATGACAAAACTAATCAGAAAGGAACTACAACTCTGCACTTCTGAAGGAGCACAGATCAGAATCTCCTCTCAGAAATGTGGAGCTTTCTCCTCTCATAAACAAGGAGGGACTGGCTGGAAATTGGAGAGAGATTTCCACCCCTCAGAAAATCATGCACTTTTTAATTACCATAATTTACAGCATGCATAATTAAGAACAACAATTGCCTCCTAACAACTCATGAATTGTTTTCATTCACGTCATTTTTCTTCTTTCATTTCTATTAACTTTGATTACATGAAGGCCATTACACAATCTAGAAATCACCTCATACTTAAATGGAGTGTTTCTCATGTCATCTGACAATATATGACACAAGACATGGTATTATGCTATGTAATTTTTTTTCAGTAGCACCCAAGATTGGGTACTAAAAGTATACCCTCTTCACATTGACAGATACTTTTCAGACCAATTACTATTCAATTTGATGTATCGCTATAGTTCTACCTTTCCCGGAACTCCACACTGGAAGAATCATCTGAAAACTCTGTTTCAGCTGAGCTTTTCCTGCTGTTTGACCTCCAAGATGAGGAGACAGGAAGTTCTTCTGAAGACATTGGTCTTGGTCTTTGTCCAATTCCGGAAGGTTGTTGCAACCCTGCTGCTTGCTCCTCACTGCTAAGAACTCCAATGATTGCCCTGATAGTTGCCTCATCTACCTGAGTCCAAGGTTTGGATGGAGCACGCATACGTCTCAGGAATAGACTGTGCCATTTCTGTCGTAACTGTAAGATAAGACTTGCTGCCTGTAACAAGACAGATAGTGAAAGTTCATTACCAAAAAAGAAAACAAGCCTCACAATGAACTTGCATTTTTATGGTTTTCTATTATATCTCATATCATATCAAAGCAATTTAAAACCAATGAATTACTTTTGAAGTGCACTTACTTATGCAGGCACATATGGCATATGAACAGATGACCTGTTATTCTGTTTTGATTATTTTATCAAAGGGAAAAAGTGGGCAATTGCAGTAAACCCAAGGTTCCAAGGAAGAGTTATACTGGACTTGAAACGTTAACTTTGTTTTTCTCTCTCCAGACCTGTTGCATTTCTCTAGCTTTTCCATTTTTTTATTCCAGTAAACTAATAGAATCATTCATTCTAATAAGCTGGTTTACTCCAAGATGTATTTATTACAATAAATGCTTTTATACATGTTAATTTTAGAAACAGAATCAAGAACACAACCTTGTTTTTTGTAAATTTGTCTTTTTGTGAAGTTACACCAATAGTTAAGGCAGAAATTTATGAAAAAGTGGTACAGCGAAATTAGAGTTGATGGACAAATAGCTGCAAGAAATCAGACAGAACTTAATTTCACAACAAAGTTATAAGTTCATAAAACTCACAATTTGAATTTATTGCACAATTTGATTTTTTTTTGAGATGGTACTTTTGCTCTAAATAACAGTAACGAGAAACTGCAGAAACATGGTCAAGTCAGAGGAAATGATCAAGAAACTTTTCAGACTTAACTATAGTATGTAAACACTTCAACCAGGCAGAGGGTTACACAGAACCTGATTTTGGGAAATGAGCTCGTCAGGTGAACGAAGTTTCAGTGGGGGAGCATTTAGGGAATGGTAACTATAATACCATGAGTTTTAAGATACTCATGGATACAGATAACAGCAGTCTTTGGGTGAAGATGTTAAATTGGGGAAGGCGAACTACAACGTTATTCGCTGGAACTAGATAATTTTGAATGAAGATGGCTGTTTGAGAGTAAATCCACAATGGACATGTGGGAGTATTTCAAACGGCAGTTGATAAGAGTTCAGGAGCGGCATGTTCTTACGAGAACGAAGAATAGATGTGGCAAGTTATACGAACCTTGGATGTCCAAGGATGTTGTGACCTTGGTAAAAAAAGAAAAAGGAAGCATACGTAAGGTCTAAGACGATGGGAACTGATGAAGCCCTTGAAGTATATAAGGAAAACAGGAAAGAACTTAAACAAGAAATTAGAAGGGCTAAAAGGGGTCATGAAAAGTTGTTAGCAAACAGAATTAATGAGAATCTCAAGGCTTTTTAAACATATAAAAAGCAAATGCGTGGCCAGGAAAAGAGTTGGCTCACTCAAGGACAAAGGAGGGAATCTACGCGTGGAGCCAGAAGAGGAAGGACAGGTCTTAAACAAAAACTTTGCATCGGTATTCCTTCACCAAAGAGAAGGAATTGGAGGAGGATAATCTCAGGGAAGGGAGTATCAAATTTCTAAGCGAAGTTTCTCTTAAAAAGGAAGAGGTGTTGAGCGTTTTAAAAAGTATTAAGGTAGACAAGTCCCTGAGTTCTGATGAGATCTATCCCAGAATATTACAGAGGCAAGAGAACAATTTGCTGGAACAGTGGTGATAGGTGAGGTCCCAGAGGAGTGTAGAGAAGCCAATGTTTAAGGATAGCAGGGATAATCCAGAATATTACAGACCTGTGAGCCTCATGTCAGTGGTAGGAAAATTATTGGAAAAGATTCTCAGGGACAGGATCTATATGAATTTCGAAGCAAATGGATTCATTAGTGAAAGACAGCGTGGTTTTATGCAGGGGAGGTCATGCCTCACCAACTAGATTTTTTGAGGTGACGAAGATGATAGATAAGGGAAAAGCGGTTGTTGTCGTCTACGTGGATTTCAGTAAAGTCTTTGACAAGGTCTTTCATGGCAGACTCATACAAAAGGTGAAGTCAGGGGTGAGCTGGCAAGTTGGATACAGAACTGGCTTAGTCATAAAGAGACAGAGTAGCAGTGGAAGGAAGCTTTTTGGAATGGAGGGTTGTGACTAGTGGTGCTCCACAGGTATTAGTGCTGGGACCTTTGTTCTTCGTGATCTACAGAAATGATTTGGAGGAAATCATGGCTGGTCTAATTAGCAAGTTTGGTGGAGTTGCACATAATGGGGAGGATAGTCAGAGGACATAGCAGGATAGATCAGTTAGAGTCGAGTGTGTGATGCTGGAAAAGCACAGTGGCTCAGGCAGCATCCGAGGGGCAGAATCAGCGTTTTGGGCATAAGCCCTTCATCAGAATCCACACTCTCAACTCTGATCTCCAGCATCTGCAGTCTTCACTTTCTCCTATAGATCATTTGGAGGCATGGGCAGAAAAACAGCAGATGGAGTTTAATCTAGGCAAATGTGAGGTGATGCATTTTGGAAGGTCAAGTTAAGTGGAAATTATACAATAAATGGCAGAACCCTTAGGAGAATTGATATATAGGGATCTGGGTGTACAGGTCCACAGATCACTGATGGTGGCAGAGCAAAAAATGTGTTGCTGGAAAAGCGCAGCAGGTCAGGCAGCATCAAAGGAGCAGGAGAATCGACGTTTTGGGCATAAGCCCTTCTTCAGGAATGCTCATTCCTGAAGAAGGGCTTATAGCCGAAACGTCGATTCTCCTGTTTCTTTGATGCTGCCTGACCTGCTGCGCTTTTCCAGCAACACATTTTTAAGCTCTGATCTCCAGCACCTGCAGTCCTCACTTTCTCCTGGTGGCAGAGCAAGTAGATCAGGTAGTAAAAAAGATCTATGGCATGATTGCCTTCATTGGAAGGGGCATTGAGTACAAGGATAGGCAAGTTACGCTGCAGCTTCATAAAACTTCAGTGACATTCAGTTGTGGTCACCACACTACCAGAAGGACTTTGGAGAGGGTACAGTGAAAGTTTACCAGGATTTTGCCTGGCATGGGGGATTTTAGCTATGAAGAAAGATTGGATTGACTGGGTTTGTTTTTACCGGAACGCAGGAGGTTGAGGGGCGATCTGATAGAAGTTTACAAGATTGTGAATGGCATGGATTATGTGGAGAGTGAGGCTTTTTCCCAGGATGGAAGGGTTAATTAGTAGCAGACACAGGTTCAAGGTGCACACAGTGAAAGTTTACCAGGATTTTGCCTGGCATGGGGGATTTTAGCTATGAAGAAAGATTGGATTGACTGGGTTTGTTTTTACCGGAACGCAGGAGGTTGAGGGGCGATTTGATAGAAGTTTACAAGATTGTGAATGGCATGGATAATGTGGAGAGTGAGGCTTTTTCCCAGGATGGAAGGGTTAATTAGTAACAGACACAGGTTCAAGGTGCACAGAGATAGGACAGTTTTAGTGTAGATGGTCAAAATGTGTCAGCGTAGGGCCTGTTCCTGTGCTATATTGCTTTTTCTTTTAAACAGATGTAAAGATATATGCATATAGATGAAAAAAAGTTAGGAACATTAAAAAACAGGATATTGCCAGATAGCTTCTTAATCACAAACAAAACTTGTAAACTTTATTGATGCAATCAGCCCTAAATCAGTCAGAACATCCAAGTAAATCAGCCATTGAAAATTAAATTTATGCAAAAGATTCTCTTTGGACAATAGCTGAGATATGCATTGCTGACTCACTTCAACCAGATAACTGCCAGGACAAAGCAGCTATGTAGGATGTCAAGAACTCTTCATAGCTGCTGACATCAAGTCCTTCTACAACTAACTTCATGCTCAGCCCCTTGAGAATTAAAATTAGACTTACATTATGCAAGAGTTTGAATTGAGTGGAACTTTAGTCAAAACACTGTTCATGACATGCTAATTTCAGATCATTCATACAATCTCTAATTGTACATCATGCACACTTATCCATGTCATTAATCTGACATGATCAAAGTGTATGCTTGGATCAGCAAATACATTTTACAGCTAGATACCACGTACCAGCAGTATAATGCTGGAGAAAATATCGTGACTGAGTGGTGGATATGTAGGTGGGCTAGAGATGAGAGGCATGATCTTCATCCATGCTAGAATTGGCTTTGAGCAATGTTCAATTGAATTGTGTGGATTTTGGGATCAACCTAAAGCTGAAGCACCACAGAATAAAACACAGTCTCCTTGAGCAACACTACTATTATATGAAATACAACATTAGATTGAAATAAAAACAGAGGTTGCCGGAAAAGCTCAGCAAGGGGAGCAGCATCTGTGAAGAGAAATGAAAATTAATGTTTCAGGTCCGGTGACCCTTTCTCAGAACAGCTTTTCACTTAAGTACAATTCAGATACCCAAGGACTGGAGAACGATTCAAAATACACAGGAGTAGTGTGTGAAATCACCCATGCAAACCCAAAAGAGTGAAAAACAAATCAAAGATGGAAAACACACATATTACCTTGCAATATGCTTTCTTGGAAAGAGCTAAACATGTGGAAGTGTAAATGCCCTGGGAGCAGGAAAATAATCTGTACTTATGCATTAAAGAGTAAAACATATGGTATAAACAGATCTGTGGTAAGGAATTGTACCTACAACCTCAGATTCCATCTCTCACTTGCGTTCTACTCCAATCACAGGTTCCCTCCTTTCCACACTGGCTGCTTCCACCGAATCAAATTTGAGGGTGGAGGGGCAGGAGGAAGGGTAACTGTGATTACAGCAGTCATTCTAGTCAATCCCGCTGCAAGAGACCATGCATGGAAGTTTCAGCTGTGCCATTACTAAATGCATAAAGAGGTGTCCAAGAAGAAGTCTAAAACAAGAAAGAAAGAAGTTGAGGGCAGGAAATCCACGACAAGACTGAGAACGTAAGGTCATAAGATATAAGAGCAGAATTAGGCCAATCAGTTCTATTCCACCATACAATCATGGCTGATATGTTTTTCAACTCCACTCTCTTGCATTCTCCCTGTGACCCTTGATCCCTTTACTTATCAATAACCTATCTTAAATACCCTCCATGACTCAGCCTCCACAGTTCTTTGAGGCAATGAGTTCTGAGTCACCACCCTCTGGCTAAAGAAATTCCTTCTCGACTTAATTCTAAAGGATTATGTCTTCACCCTGAAGCTGTTCCTTTTCCATGTCCATTACCTAAACCTGTTAGTATCCTATAAATTTCAATCAGATTCCCGTACCCCCGCCCCTTCATTCTTCTAAGCTCCACTGAGTAAACACTCAAAGTCCTCAACCGCCCCTCAAACGACAAACCCTTCATCCCCAGAATCATACTTGTAAAACTCCTCTGGACCCTCTCCAATGCCAGCACATCTTTCCTCAATAAAGAGACATAAAAGTGCTCACGATATTCCAAATGCAGTCTGTACAGAGCCTTACCAGGGACCCAATAGATGTGGCGTATCTAGATTTCCAAAAGGCATTTGACAAGGTACTGGACAAAAGGCTGCTGCATAAGATAAAGATGCATGGTGTTATGGGCAACATATTAGCATGGATAGAGGATTGATTAACTAACAGGAAACAAAGATTGGGATAGTTGAGTGCTTGGTTGGCAATCAATGATTAATAGTGTGCCTCAGGGAGCAATGTTGGGACCACAATCATTCACAATTTATATGATTTGGAGTTGGGGACCATGTGTAGTATGTCAAAGTTTGCAGATGACACTAAGATGAGTGACAGAGCAAAGTGTGCAGAAGACTCTGAAACTTTGCAAAGGACATAGATAATTTAAGTGAGTAGGCAAAAGTCTGGCAGATGGAGTACAATGCTAATAAAGGTGAAGTCATTGATTTTGGTATGAATAACAGTAAAATGGACATGATTTGGAGATGCCGGTGTTGGACTGGGGTGTACAAAGTTAAAAATCACAACACCAGGTTATAGTCCAACAGGTTTAATTGGAAGCACTAGATTTTGGAGCGCTGCTCCTTCATCAGTTGGTTGTCACAACCACCTGGTGAAGGGTAGCGCTCCGAAAGCTAGTGCTTCCAATTAAATCTGTTGGACTATAACCTGGTGTTGTGTGATTTTTAATTTAGTAAAAAGGACTATTAGTGGAATGGCTAAAAAATTGCAGCATGCTGCTGTGCAGAGGGACCTGGGTGCCCTGTGCATGAATCACAGAAGGTTGGTCTGCAGGTACAACAGGCAATTAAGGCCGCAAATGAAATTCTGTCCTTCATTGCTAAAGGGATTGAGGTTAAAAGCAGGAGGTTATGTTGCAGCTGTGTAGTGTGCTGGCGAGGTCACACCTGGAGTACTGCATGCAGTTTTGGTCTCCTTAGTTGAGAAAGGATCCACTGGCACTAGAGGGGGTGTGGTGGTGGTTCACTTGGTTGATTCCAGAATTGAGGGAGGTTGGCTTATGAGGAAATACTGAATAGACTGGGACTATCTTCATTGGAATTTACAAGAATGGAGAGGGATCTTATAGAAACATAAAATTATGAAGGGAATAGACAAGATATAAGTACAGAGGATGTTTCCACTGGCAGCTGTAACTAGGACAAGAGGGCGTGGCCTCAAAATTAGGGGGAGCAGATATAGGACTGAATTCAGAGGGATTTTTTTCACCAGAGGGTTGTGAATCTATGCAATTCCCTGCCCAGTGAAGTGGTTGAGGCTCTCTCAGCAAATGCTTTTAAAGCTAAAATAGATAATTTTTTGAACAGTAAAGGAATTAAGGGTTACGGTGATAGGGCAAGTAAGTGAGTGAGGGCGTGAAAAGATCAGCCATGATCTTATTGAATGACCAGGCAGGCTTGAAGAGTCAGATGGCCTACTCCTGGTCCAAGTTCTTATGTTCTTATATATCTTCAGCAGCACTGCTCTGCTCTTGTTTTCTAGCTCTCTCGAAATGAATGCTAATATTATATTAGCCTTTCTAACTGTCAACTGAACATGCATGTTAATCTTAAGAGAATCCTGAACTAGGGTCTCAAGTCTCTTTGCATTTCAGATTTCCAAAGCCTTTCCCCATTTAGAAAATAGTCTACACTTCTATTCTTGCTATTAAAGTGCATATCCTCACACTTTGCAACATTATATTCCATCTGCCACTTCCTTGCTCACTCACCTATATCCACATCTTTCTTCAGCCCCAACCCAACTTGTCCTTCCACATATCTTTGTGTCATTTGCAAACTTAACAACAATGCCCTCAGTTACATTGTCCAGATTATTAATGTATAACATGAATAACTGTGGTCCCAATACTGATCCCTACAGAAATCAACTAGCCACCAGCTGCTATCCTGAAAAAGACCCCTTTATCACTAGTCTCTGCCTTTTGCTAGTCAGCCAAACCTCTATTCATGCTGGAACCTTGTCCCTAACACTACCATCTCTCATCTTATTTAACAGCCTTTTGTGCGGCACCTTGTCAAAGGCCTTCCAGAAATCCATATAGATCATGTCCACTAGTTTTCCTTTGTTTAACTTGCTTGTTATTTCCTCAAAGAATTCTCACAAATTTGTTAGGCATGACCTCCCCTTGATGAAATCATGCTGATTCAGCCTTATTTTACCATGCACTTCCAAGTACTCTGTAATCTGATCCTTAATAATGATCTCTAAAATCTTACCAACAACTCAGGTGAGGCTAAATGACCTATAGTTCCTTGATTTTTGCCTCCCTCCCTTCTGAAACAGGGGTGGTACATTAGCTTATCCTCCCTGATTACTGCAAGATCATTACCAGTGCTTCTACAATCCCCTTCAGAACACTGGGATGTAGTCCAGCCAGTCCGAATGATTTATCAGTCTTCAGACTTATCAGCTTTTCCAGCACCATCCTCTCACCTCTGCCCCCGAATCTCAAAGTTCTGATATGTTGTTGGTGATTTTCACTGTGAAAACTGATGCAAAGCACCTAGTCAGCTCCTCCGCCATTTCTTTGTCCCCAGTGCTACTTCTCCAGCCTCATTTTCCAGTGGTCCAATGTCCACTCTTAACTTTCTCTTAAAAGAAGATTGCAAGAGTTTTTTTTAGATATCCAGAAGTTATATTACCAGCTAGCTTATCTTGATCTTTCTTCATCTCCCATTTGTTTGCTTAGTTATCATGTGCTGTTTTTTCAAAAAGCTTTTCAATCCTCTCACTTCCCACTAATCTTCACCACACTGTATGGTTTTTATTTTACTCTTATGCTGTCCCTCATTTTCCTTGTGAGCTATCCTCCATTGAGTATGTTCTGCTTTCTTGAGATGAATCTCTGCTGTGCCTCCTGAATTACCCACAGAAATCCAGCCATTGCTGTCTTCCCTGCTTGGCTTCACATCCAATCAATTCTGGCCAGTTTCTCCCTCATGTCTCCGTAGTTACATTTACTCAGTTTGTTATACCGCTACATTGATTCAATCTGCTCCCTCTCAAAAGAGGAGTTTGGGAGAGTCACAACTCAACTTCAAACCAGGCAGGACCAGGCTGTGGTTCATACAAATGGGGTCAGGGCTCTCAGCTAAACTTTCACCATTTTCCAGAAAGAGTCCACACTAGTTTTAAAAATTTTGTTTTAAAAGGAGGTAAGAAATGGGATAAATCTGCAGAACTAAAGGTTTGGTACTTTTTTGGTATTGTTCCGTATCTGATGGTTAGCTATATGCTGTAACAGTAATGTGGGCGGCATGGTGGCTCAGTGGTTAGCACTGCTGCCTCACAGCGCCAGGGACCCAGATTCAACCCGTGTGGAGTTTGCACATTGTCCCTGCGTCTCCGTGGGTTTTCTCCAGGTGCTCCAGTTTCCTCCCACAATCCAAAATGTGCAGGCCAGGCCATGCTAAATTGCCCATAGTGTCAGGCGCATTAGTCAGGGGTAAATATAGGATCGGGGAATGAGTCTGGGCAGGTTACTCTTCGGAAGGTCGGTGTGGACTTGTTGGCCCGAAGGGCCTGTTTTCATCCTGTAGGTAATCTAATCAGTAATGTGTTAATTCTCCTTGTTGTACAGTTGGATCCTTGGAAGTCAATATCCTGACATGTTCTTCAGCAGTTATTTTAAACGTAAGTATTAAGGAGAATGAAACTTAAAATACTAGAAAACCAAGGCATACTGGAGTGTGCATATGGCTTCAGGGATTGAATCCAAATAAGTAACTCTAGAAACACAATATTTATTATGACTTCCAGACTGCGACCATCTAATTTTGAAAGAAATAAACTTCAGTGGAATACAACTTTTCAAAGTTACTTGAGGTATCATAATGCAAGATAATATGTATTGTAATTAAAACAAACAAAATGTGACAGTTCACAAAGAATACAGCTTTGCAATGAAATACCTAGTCTATGAAGCCGTAGCTTTATTTGAAATATTTTGATAAATATGGATTGTGGGATTAATTGTTTTCTCACAGAAATTGTGAAATCAGCATAACATTTTGAAATGTCAAAAATTTACAAGTATCGTAATGTTGTAGTTTCAGAGGTTAGCTTGCTCATACTAAATCATTAGTCTAAAATAAATCAGGAATACAACCAGAAATGACTTACTTCAGGGTCTATTCTAAAATTTAGCCACTCTTCCAGTTTTAAAGTTGCCATTTTAGATGTAGATTTGTCTTCCATTTCACTATCGCTACTGTCATTAGTGACACCATCTACTGCACAAAATAAAGGACAGAAAAAATAACAAGTACACTGTTAATCAGATTTCTTGAGAAGTAGCTTTCCGAACTAAAGTGATCAATTTTAAAGGATTCGACATTAAGAGGTAGTACCATCATTGTGTCAAGTCTCAATTCAGAAATTTCAATGCTCAATTCAGGCTGACATTTTAGTGCAGTTTTGAGGAAATGCTGCAGTATGTCAGGTTTTATCTTGTAGATCAGATGTCAAACTATTGCTCCATCTGTTCTGTGATGGATATTAAAGCTACTCAAAGCTAAGCTCAAGTGTTTCTTCTAGTGTCTTCACCAACATGTGGCCTGCAAATAATATTACCAAATTAGATTTTCTGTTAATTATCTCAATCACTCAAATTGCACTGTGTATACAGGGGAATTTGCCAACCATGGCTTCCCAAATCAGGGGCTAAGACCTCAAGTGTAATCACCAACTGAAAATGTGGCATGGCAAGCTTTAAGGCAGCATTGATTGCTGTGGAGCTCTGAGTGAATTATAAGATTTATCTTCTGCCTCCAATAAACCCCCATCCTCGGTTTTTCTTCCTGACTCATAGCCTCATTGAGGGTTAGAGCAACTTTTAGCTTTCAAAATGGAATAAAAGTGGGAAAAAGTTTGGGTAACACTGTTGTCATATTCTACTTGGATTTCCCAAACACAACGGATAAGGTCCCAAATCAAAGGTTTTTGCAGAAAATAAAAACTCATTTTAAAGAAGGTAATGCATTAGCATGGATTGAAGACTGGCTAGCTGGCAGCAAATAGAGTACACATAAATGTCCTTTTTCTCATGGCAGGATGTGACAGGAGGGGAGCAAAGGCATGATAGCTAAATTTGTGGACAACATAAAGATTGGTGGGAAATTGCATTGTGAAGAAGATACAAGGAGGTAAAACGCTAGATGGGCTGCTTGAATGGGCAAGGATCTGGCAGACAGAGTATAAATGTGGGAAAATGTGAAGTTGTTCACTTCGTAGGAAGAATGAAAAAGGTGTATTATTTGAACAGAAATGCCTCTGAATTGAGGTGAAGGAGGATTTAGGTATTCTTGTACTAGTTATGAGAGGTTAGTATACAGGTACTACATGTAATCAGGTTGCTTACTTTTATTGTGAGAGGAATTGAACTTAAAATAATAGTTATTATGCTTCAGTTATACAAGGCATTGTCACATAAAACTCTAGTACTGTGCACTGGTTTTGGTGACCTTGTTTAAGGGTGGATTTTGGCAGATTGGAGGCAGTACAGAAATTATTTTCTAGACTGATACCTAGAATGATTGGGTTGTCTTAAGACGACAAATTGTATAGGAGGATTTTTGTTCACAGGAGTTCAGAAGAATGAGGGATGACTTGGTTGAAGAGTATGGAATTATATTTAGTCTTGACAAGATGGATATTGAAAGGATGTTTCATCTTGTGGGCAAGTCCAAAAACTAGGGTGCATGATTTAAAACCAGGAATAACCTTCAGGTCAGAGATGAGGAGGATTACCTTCTCAGAGTCAGAGTGATGCAGCACGGAAACAGACCCTTTGGCCCAACCCGTCCATGCTGATCAAGTTTCCCAAACTAAACTAGTCCCACTTGCTTGTGTTGAGCTTATATCTAGGTAAAAACAATGACTGCAGATGCTGGAAACCAGATTCTGGATTAGTGGTGCTAGAAAAGTACAGCAGTTCAGGCAGCATCTGAGGAGCAGTAAAATCGGCGTTTCAGACAAAAGCCCTTCATTAGGAATAAAGGCAGAGAGCCTGAAGGGTGGAGAGATAAATGAGAGGAGGGTGGGGTTGGGGGGAAAGTAGCATAGAGTACAATAGGTGAGTGGGGGAGGGGATGAAGGTGATAGGTCAGGGAGGAGGGTGGAGTGTGATTGGTGCGGGTGTCCCAGAGATGTTCCCTAAAGCGCTCTGCTAGGAGGCATCCAGTCTCCCCACTGTAGAGGAGACCGCATCGGGAGCAACGGATACAATAATGATATTGGTGGATGTGCAGGTAAAACTTTGATGGATGTGGAAGGCTCCTTTCGGGCCTTGGATGGAGGGGAGGGAGGTGGTGTGGGTGCAGGTTTTGCAATTCCTGCAGTGGCGGAGGAAGGTGCCAGGACGGGAGGGTGGGTTGTAGGGGGGCGTGGACCTGACCAGGTAATCACGAGGGGAACAGTCTTTGTGGACGACGGAAAGGGGCGGGGAGGGAAAGGGCCTGTGCCCGAAACGTCGAATCTCCTGTTCCCTGGATGCTGCCTGACCTGCTGTGCCTGTTCCAGCAATAAAGTTTCAACTTTGATCTCCAGCATCTGCAGACCTCACTTTCTCCGCGGGGAGGGAAATACATCCCTGGTGGTGGGGTCTGTTTGGAGATAGCGGAAATGTTGGCGGATGATTCGGTTTATGCGAAGGTTGGTAGGGTAGAAGGTGAGCACCAGGGCCGTTCTGTCCTTGTTATGGTTGGAGGGGTGGGGTCTGAGGGCGGAGGTGAGGGATGTGGACGCGACGCGTTGGAGGGCATCTTTAACCACGTGGGAAGGGAAATTGCGGTCTCGAAAGGAGGAGGCCATCTGGTGTGTTCTGTGGTGAAACTGGTCCTCCTGGGAGCAGATACGACAGAGGTGGAGGAATTGGGAATACGGGATGGCATTTTTGCAGGAGGTAGGGTGGGAAGGTGTATAATCCAGGTAGCTGTGGGAGTTGGTGGGTTTGTAAAAAATGTCGGTGTCAAGTCAGTCGTCATTAATGGAGATGGAGAGGTCCAGGAAGGGGAGGAAGGAGTCAGAGATAGTCCAGGTAAATTTAAGGTCAGGGTGGAATGTGTTGGTGAAGTTGATGAATTGCTCAACCTCCTCACAAGAGCACGAGGTGGCACCAATGCAGTCATCAATGTAGCGGAGGAAGAGGTGGGGAGTGGTGCCTGTGTAACGACGGAAGATGGACTGTTCTACGTAACCAACAAAGAGACAGGCATAGCTGGGGCCCATACGGGTGCCCATGGCTACCCCTTTGGTCTGGAGGAAGTGAGACGATTCAAAGGAGAAATTGTTCAGGGCGAGGACCAGTTTGGCCAAACGAATGAGAGTGTAGGTGGAAGGGTACTGTTGGGGATGTCGCGAGAGGAAGAAACGGAGGGCTTGGAGGCCCTGGTCATGGTGGATGGAGGTGTAGAGGGACTGGATATCCATGGTGAAGATGAGGCGTTGGTGGCCGGGGAAACGGAAGTCTTGGAGGAGGTGGAGGGCATGGGTGGTGTTTCGAACGTATGTGGGGAGTTCCTGGACTAGGGGCGATAGGACAGTGTCGAGGTAGGTGGGGATGAGTTCAGTGGGGCAGGAGCATGCTGAGACAATGGGTCAGCCAGGGTGGTCAGGCTTGTGGATCTTGAGAAGGAGGTAGAACAGGGTAGTGCGGGGTTCCCGATTATGAGGTTGGAAGCTGTGGGTGGGAAATCTCCTGAGGTGATGAGGTTCTGTACGGTCTGGGAGATGATGGTTTGGTGATGGGGGGTGGTGTCATGGTCAAGGGGACGGTAGGAAGAGGTGCCCTCCTGTTGGCGTCTGGCTTCAGCGGTGTAGAGGTCAGTGCGCCAGACTACCGCTGTGCCCCCTTTATCTGCTGGCTTGATGGTGAGGTCAGGATTGGAGCAGAGGGATTGGAGGGCTGCGCGTTGTGAGGGCGAGAGGGCTAGACAGGTTGACGCGGTTAATGTCCCGGCAGCAGTTGGAAATGAAGAGGTCGAGGGCGGGTAATAGGCCAACACGGGGTGTCCAGATGGATGCAGTGTGCTGGAGGTGGGCGAAGGGGTCCTTGGAAGGTGGGCGGCTAACCCTTTCCCATTTATGTACCTGTTCCAAATGTCTTTTAAATATTGTAACTGTACCTGCATCAACCACTTCCTCTAGCAGCTCATTCCACACAAGAACCACCCTCTGCGTAAAACAATTGCCCATCAGGTCCCTTTTAAATCTTTCTCCTCCCATCTTAAAAGATATGCTCCCTAGTTTTGAACACCCCGACACTAGGGAAAAGACTTATGTTATTCATCTTATCTATGTCCTTATGATTTTATAAATGGCTAAATATCCACCCCTCAACCTCCTATGCACCAATGAAAAAGTCCCAAACTATCCATCCTCTCCTTATAACTCTAGTCCCAGCATTTACTATCCTAGTAAATCTTTTCTGTACCCTCTCTAATTTAGTAATATTATTCCGATAGTAGGGTGACCAGAATTGTACACAGTACTCAAAAAACGGTCTCACCAACATCCTGTATAAACTCTACATGACATCCCAACTCATACTCAATCTTTGAGGATTGAGAGAATTTGGATAGCTCTGCCTCAGGAAGTGGTGGTTGCAGAGTCATTAAAAATAGTCAAAAATCACAACACCAGGTTTATAGGCCAACAGGTTTATTTGGAAGCACTAGCTTTTGGACCGCTGCTACTTCATCAGGTGAGAACCACCTGATGAAGGAGCAGCGTTCCAAAAGCCAGTACTTTAAAATAAACCCGTTGGACTATATCCTGATGTTGTGAGATTTTTAACTTTGCCTACCCCAGTCCAACACCAGCTCCTCCACATCATTAAATATAGATTCTCATTAGATAGTAATATCAAAGATTAGTGGGGCTAGATGGAAGTGTGGAATCATGTGGTATACATCAGCCATGACCTTCTTGAATAGCGGAGAAGATTCAAAGGGCTGAATAGTCTACTTCTGTTCTTATTTCATATGTTTGTACCTTGCTTGTGGAACCTAGCAGTACAAAAGTATAGTTTTACAATAGTAACCTCACTTCAAAGTTACTTCATTCCTATTAAGCATTTCAGCTCATTCAGAACCTGTGAAAGGTGTTAGTTGAATATTACTCAATGATTGGTTCCCCTGTGTTTTGAAAAATCTGAAATTTAAGTGAGGAACAGAATACACAGCAAAACAAATTATATTCCCACGCTAACTTGATGGCAGTTCATCTTTACATCAATGTATAAACAAGAGTCTACTGGCTAAAAAATGTTTTAAGACTTAACACTTGGTTGTCAAATTAAGAAGAAGAAAATAGTTAACATTTAAAAAACTGACAAACCGAATCTTATTTACCGAGTGCAAGAGTAGTTTTATTTTGTACATTTTTACCACGATACAAACAGATCATTTATGGCAAACACACTAAACATGCTAAGATCCACAACAAACTTCTGGCTCTTGATAGAATCATATCCTACCCATATTCATTCTCAATTTTCCCTCTTATTACAATAGAATCATTGAACGGTTCCAACACAGGAGATCATTCAGCCTTTCCTTCTCTGCCAGTTCTCTGCAAGAGCAACTCAGTCAAGATATATCAACTTTCATAAGAAATTATATAATAGCGTCCCAGAAAATTGAAGGTCGTACTATGTCACAAAATGGGTTTGTGCTATTGAATTGCTCCCTCTATTGCATTCCTGCTCTTAGCTGTACTATATAAGCCCTACATTTTCCCATTAGAAAGGTGTAAAAAAAAGTCATAAGATAATATGGACAAAGAAGAATATTTAACCCATAACAGATTATCCAAGCAGACATTTCCTTTAGTAGCCCCACTTTCTAGTTTAATGCCTAAATATGTTCTTGGTTCTACTATTCAATTGAAAAATGTTACATCAAACAATCAATCAAGCTCAGAGAAAGTGAGGACTGCAGATGCTGGAGACCAGAGCTGAAAAATGTGTTGCTGGAAAAGCGCAGCAGGTCAGGCAGCATCCAAGGAGCAGGAGAATCGACGTTTCGGGCTAAGCAGGCTAAGATAAAAGGTAGGGAGGAAGGACTTGGGGGAGGGACGTTGGGGATGCGATAGGTGGAAGGAGGTTAAGATGAGGGT
>NC_057711.1:62657022-62704271 GCF_004010195.1 Chiloscyllium plagiosum | reverse complement strand
GGCTTATGCCCCAAACGTCGATTCTCCTGCTCCTTGGATGCTGCCTGACCTGCTGCGCTTTTCCAGCAACACATTTTTCAGCAATCAATTAAGCTCTACAAGAATAATTTCCTGGTATCAATGATAAAAGGTTTTTTTTTGAAGAGTTTGGTGAATATCGGCTTACATTATTTTCAGATTCCAGATTCTTCATCTGCATACAATTCACCACTCTTAAGAGCCTGTAAGATTCTCTCTTTTACTGCTTTCCCAGCTTGCATAACCTGAGCATCTGTAATTGTTTCTTATAACTCATCTACAACACTGGAGGTCAATATTATGGTTTTTCTCTGTTCTGGTCTCCAGCAATAAAATGGCCAGCATGCACAAGCAACCAAAGCCCGATGCAGAACTCAACATGTTATTTCACCAGAGACCTATACCAGACTCAATTTCCTCCAAACAATTCTTGTTCTTTTAACTATGAAGCAAAACATGCTATTGGCTTTGTAGAGTTCAGCTAGGTTGTTTTAAACACTAAATCTACCAAGACTTTTAGACTTCTTTCCTGTTCATCAATATTTATTTCAACACTGTTATAAATAATTTGTCTGCTTATTTTTCCATTCATGTTCAGTGGCTTGCTCTTATTCAAATTCAACTTTGTCTATCACAATCTTCCCTCAAACATACTTAATCCATTGCACTTTGTGTACTAGTTCACTGATTCCATGGACTCTGTACTTAGTTGCATTGTCAAATCTGCCCACTTTGGAAACTCCTCAACTTCTTCTAATAGACCGTCAAAGGATCTGAGAATGAGGACTTGGAAAGGAGTAGAAAATAAAAGTATTTTTTGGGAGAAGTGGGGTAAAGGGGCATTATACCCCACACATTCAAATTTTCATTTGGTAGGCCATTTGACAAAACAAAGTAATGATATTATTTTGGTTATTGTTAGAATAGAAAACCAAGCATATGTAGTTGTTTAATCTAAAGAATACATTTCAAAAGTGCGCAGAAAGCTGGTTTAAATTAAGTTTACTTTCTATCTTACTCTTCGAAGTACAAAAAATATTTTAGATTCCGAAATGAATGAAATTCAATTAAATGATACACTGCTGCTGTTAGTAACTACTCTTGACAGACAATTTCCTGTACTGATATGTCACACTCTTCTGTCTTGCAAATTCTCACATTGCCACTGTACTATTGTGTTGCTTTTCAACTCTGATAAAATAGCCAAAAAAAGACATTTTCTTTTCCAGATATCACATTATATTTGCTCCAATAATTTTAACACCTCTTCATTTGTCTATATATGGAATTCTAAGCATACATAGGAGCATAAAAAATGGAAGCAGGGGTTGGCCATTTGGCCCTTCAAGCCTGCTCTGCCATTCAATATGATAATCACGGTTCACAATTTCACCCCATACTTTTTGGGCCCTTTAGCCACAAGAATTATAACTAACTCCCTCTTGAAAACACTTGATCTTTTGGCCTAAATTGCTTTCTGTGCAGTGAATTCCATGGGCTCGCCACTGTCTGGGTGATGAATCTTTTCTTCCTCAGTCCTTAATGACCTTCCTTTGTATCCTTAAACAGTGACGCCTGGTTCTGGACTCTCCAGTTATTGGGAACCTCCTTCCTCACGTTTACTCTGTCTGGTCCTGTTAAAACTTTATAACTTCCTATGAGAAGCACCCTCGTTTTTCTAAATTCTACTGAAGATAACCAATCCAGTCTCTTTCTATGTCAGTCCTGCCATTCCACGAATCAGTGTGGTAAACCTTTGTTACACTCATTCTACAACCTAAACATTCTCCTCAACTATACACAATATTACGGGTATGCAATTTCAGCAAGGCCAGAACAATTGCAACAAGATATCTTTGTTTTTGTACTGGAATCCTCTCATTATGAAGGCCAACATACCATGAGCCTTCATTACTTGCTACACCTGCATGCATACTTTCAGCAACTCCTCATATGCCAATCTTGTTGCAACTCTCCCTTTCCCAATCTGTTACCATTCAGATTTAACCTTCTTATTTTTAACCAAAGTGGATATCCTCATATTTATCCATATTATACTTAATCTGTCATGAGTTTGCCCACTTACTCAACTTGTCCAAATCAGAGTTCTCTGCTGCATCCTCCTCATTCTACTAGTTACATCCTCATAAAATTCTAGTAGATTTGTCAAGCATGTTTTCCCTTTCGAAAATCCATGCTGACTACGTAATCCTATTACTTTTCTTGTGGCCAAGAGTTTTGCTATTAAATCTTTCATAACAAATTCAAGCATTCTCTCCCCCCCCCCCCCCCAAATATTAATGTCAAGCTAATGTCAGCTTTCATTCTCATCAATTTTCCCAACACCCCATTTCCTACCAATTTTCATTTTTCTCCCTCTTACTAGATCTCGCATTACCCAACATTTTTGGGACATTGTGTTCTCTTTTGTGAAAGGGAAGCTAAAGATATTTAATTGGTCAGCCATCTCTTTGTTCCCCATCATAACTTCCCATTTCTGACTGTAAAGAACCTGTATTTGTCTCCACTGATCTTTTTCTCTTCATACACCAATTGAAGCTTTTACAACCAGTTTGTATGTTTCCCACAAGTGCATGCTCAATGTTTTCCCCTCTTAAATCAATCCCTTTTTCCTCCTTTGATGGAAAACTAAAATGCTCCCAATCCTCAGATTTGCGACTGTTTTTAGCCAATTTTTACTCTGCTTTCTTGGATCCAAAACTATCCATAATTTCCCTTATTAGCAGGGTCCCCTTTCCCATTTTATTTTTCTGCCAGACAAAAATTAAAAATTGTTGCACTTGACCCATACACTCTAAATGTTTGCCAGGGTTTGTCCACCGGCATCTCTTTCAGTAACATTCCCAGATGTATCATAGCCAGTTCATGCCTCATAGCTTCATGGTTTCCTTTATTTAGCTTCAGGACCCTTGTCTCAGATTCAACTACATCACCCTCCAACTTATTGAAGATTACATCTTAGCAACTGCATTTCATAGGCAGCTATTTTCCTCCACAGAACTTTACTTAATGTCCAGATTTCTGAGGCAAACAAAACAGTGATAGAATGTAGTACCTCTCAGTTTCATCCTTGCGCTTTGTTGTTGCCAGCTCATCTTTCATCTTCACAAAATTACTTCCAGCTGTCTCTATCTTTATTTTGACTTTGTCACATTTGTCCTAAATAGATAAACCTATTCACTTGCTCTCATGTGATACCATCAACTGAAATCTTCACTATAGTTTCTTCTAATGTATTCCTTTTAACAACCTTTGTATTTGTCTTTTCAGTGTTCATTCTTATCAATATTCCAAAATTCTAGGCTTGATTTGATCCAAAATATTTTGCAGACTTCTTCTGATTCTGCAAGCAGCACTGCGCATTATGTACTAGCCTGCGATTTTCACACTGGAAGAGTATCTAATTCTCTGAATATTTTTTCCTGTGTACAATTGAAAATTTTGGTGACAATACACAGCCCATGTATATCTTCTTTTCATTTGAAGCAAAGCCTTACGGTCTATACTCGAGCCTGATGTTCACTATTCGATCTTAACAAAGGCCTTGTAAACCTTATATTTTTACTGTCAAGGTCTCACTGAAACTTCTGTTAGCTTAAGGTGATAAACAGAATCACAATTTTAAAAAGCAAAACATACAATTTAAGAAATAATTTTGACTCACTGTATGTGTTACCTCGAGGGGAAGAGGGCTCTTGTAACGCACTGCTTGATAGTCTCGCTGGACCACCAAATAAAACTACAGATATTGGCGTTACAGCAGAACAGCAACGTATGTTAGCTATTCGGTGTGCTCTTGTCATTTCATCATAAATAAGCCAGTCAGTAGGCAATGCTTGCACAGCCACAGCTTGTCCGTTTGCTGGAGGAATCTAATACAAAATTAATGCTTATATGTTAGAATAACATTTTCACAAAGAATAACTTAGCCATGTGATAAAACAGTGAAATACCATGGACAATTGAATGGAATAGCCAGTCATATTTGCTTTGATTAAACATGCATTTTTTAGAAAGTTCCAAGTTTATTAAATGCTGAAAAGGATTCCAGACTAATCTTACAATGGCACAAATCCTACCTTCTTATACTGTGGCTGGCTGAGAACAGAAGTAGGGTGAAATCTGACTTTCTTTTCTTTGGACCCAGTCAGCAATAAATTCTCTCTGTCAACGTGGATAAGATTTGGGTACATGCCTGCAACTAAAGCAGCTTTCACCACAGCCCAATTCTCAGAGTTTGTGTTTACATCTCGAATGTCACCACCCCCACGTGCTCTCACAAAACCTGAGAGGCAATTTTAAAATAGGTTAAAGAAAATCAATAAAATTTCAAAGCTATCAAGTCAAGCCAGTCTGTAATATATTTACATAAACATATATTTAAATATTGCTCATTTGAAGGATTTGCAGGCAAGTATTATGCACTCAGCAGCTAAGTGGTAAAGCATCAGGTTTGATTAATAGTGAATTGGGCTACCTGCAGTTAAATTTCATGGGAAATAACAGTAAAGCTTATATCCTCATTATAATATTTTAAAGCACCAAGCTCCCTGAAGCAAGGCGGTTGCTTGACCACCATGCCAAGTTTTAAAACTGCCTGCCCAATATTCATCCATTCAATAAATGCTCTCCAAGCCAGTGACATCTACATTCCATGAACAAATGTTTAACAATCTTCACCCAGAGAGTGGTAGCCTGTGGAATTCATTATGACAGAAAGTGGTTGACGTCCAAACATTGTGTACTCAGGTAAGAGGTAGATATCACTCTTGTGGCTAAAGGAATCAAGGAATATGGGGGAAGGTTGCGAGTTCCGATTAGGGTGTTGAGCTCGATAATCAGCAACGATCATACTAAATATAGTAGATACAGGTCGAGGGGTCGAATGGCATTCTCCAACTCCTATGTTCGCATGGAATTCACTTTTAAAAAATGTTTGTGGTGTTTCAAATTTTAGCGAACAGCAGTGTAATTTGAAATACAGCTATTTACAGAATGCAAGACAACCATTACTTTCAACGTATCAACAAAATCGGAGAAAGGGTCACTGGACCACAAATGTTAATTCTGATTTCTCTCCACAGATGCTGCCAGACCGACTGAGTTTTTCGAGCAATGTGTGTTTATTTCTGACTTCCAGCTTCCACAGATCTTTTCTCATTCCTGAAAAAGGGCTCATGCCTGAAACGTCGATTCTCCTGCTCCTTGGATGCTGCCTGACCTGCTGCGCTTTTCCAGCAACACATTTTCAGCTCCACAAATCTTTTGGTTATTATTCATTCTATCTCTCCATTTTAATATCAATTTCCTCCTCATCAGGGGTTTGGACTTGCCATGGGTTTTTTTTTCTGATCAACAAAGAAACATATTTTGCAACTGAAGACAAAGTAAGCCAACACCATTAATAAGAATCAAGACAAAACTCATCTCCCAACAAGTGATTGAGAAATATGGTTACATTTTGAAGGTAGTATTGTGGACCCTTTTTTTAATTGGGTGTATGCAGATTCCAGTTATAGAGTCAGATAAGTACAGCACAGAAACAGACCCTTCGGTCCAACTCGGCCATGCCGACCAGATATCCTAAATTAATCCAATCCCATTTGCCAGCACTTGGCCCATAGCCCTCTAAACCCTTCCTATTCATGTACCCATCCAGATGCCTTTTAAATGCTGCAATTGTACCACCTTCCACCACTTCCTCTGGCAGCTCATTCCACCATGCTCTGTGTGAAAATGTTGTCCTTTAGGTCTCTTTTATATCTTTCACCTCTCACCCTAAACCTACGCCCTCTAGTTCTGGACTCTCCCACCCCAGGGAAGAGGCTTTGTCTATTTATCCTATCCATGCCCGTCATGATTTTATAAATCTTTGTAAGGCCACACCTCAGCCTCCAACGCTCCAGCCTATTCAGCCTCTCCCTGTAGTTCAAATCCTCCAACCATGGCAACATCCTTGGAAATCTTTATTGAGCCCTTTCAACTTTCACAACATCCTTCCGATAGGAAGACGACCAGAATTACACACAATATTCCAAAAGTGATTTAACCAATGTCCTCTAAAGGTGCAACATAACTTTCCCAACTCCTGTTCATCTCTATTTACCTGATGCCCTGAGTTGTCCCAATAATTGGGTTCTCATGCCAATAATGATTTCCATAGTAGCTTGAGAAAGAAAGTTTTTTTCACAGAATGCTCTCTCCCAGCCATCACTCCGAGCTTTTTGCCAAGCCTGAAAGAAAATAAAGCAGTATACAGTAAAAGAAATATCTAAAATTACAAATTAAATGTATCAACCTTTCACAATGTGTAGTGCAAATTTAACCTTTCGGTCTGGATTTTCCAATGACTAAATTTTTTTTTAATGTCATGGGCAGCAGACATCAAGAGAATTACTCCGGAATTTCAAGGTTCTGCTGGACAATTCCCCCCCACCTTAACCCATCAAAGTGTCAATTTAAATCAGAGTATTTCAATGAAGTTAAATAGGAAATTATTCAGTACAAGTTAGACTTTTAAAAGCAGAGTCTAATTCCTGACTAACTATTCAACTGAACCCCTCCCCAACTTAACATACACCCCTCCCAAATATAAATCCCAAAAATCCCTTACACTCTCCATTCCCTGATATCCCTACTCAACCAAAATTATCCTAAACACACCTGGCACCCTATTCCTGACCACTTGGCAATCTATCCAGCACCCGAACCTCACACTTACTTTACTTACCCATTCAAGATCATAGACATTGGCTGTCTATGATGCTGAACCTTTAAAACCACAGAATGATGCAACTGACTGTGAAAATAGAGGTGTGGTATGCCTACCATGAACTATTCTGCATTCCAAGAAACCTTTCAGATTTAGACAAAGCTCCACATTTCTAAAAGGTCCTTGATCAGTATCTCTCATCAGAAATGTGGAGTTCTTTCTTACATTAAAAAAGGGTCAGACAGACAATCCGCATGCAATTGCACTCCTGGAAAATCGGGTTCATTGTTTCCCAATTCAACAGCACCATTTTACGGACAGCCTCAGTATCTCTGCTGCATCCATATTTTGGCGAACATAAAACAAAACAGGCAAAAGCAAAAAGTCCATTTGTATTTTTATCATCATACATGGTACACTCATTAGTATGGAAACATTCCTTATAGAAAGTAACATAAAACATGGGATGCAGTAGGGTTAGGACTAGGAGCGTGTGGAGATGAATAAACCAGAGAATGAGGTAAAATCCCAAGGCCATTTGAAAATTTGTATTCCTTTCAAGGAAAACTTTAATAATGAAAACGAAGCAACAGTTTTTAAATAAGTTGCCATGGAGAATCTGTACTGTAGTAGAAATTCAACTCGTTCATCAATGTGCACAAATGAAAAAAAAGTTTTGCCTTATTTGGTCATATTTCAATAAGGTGAATTCAGACCCAAACCAATGCAGTTTCCTTTCAACCTCCCTGAAATAACCTGACATCCGTAAGAACATAAGAAACATGAGATAATGTAGATAATCTGGCCTTTCAAGCCTGTCCTGCCATTTTCAATAAGGTCACGTCTGCATCTGCATAACCCTCAACTCCCTTGTAGATCAAAAATCTGTTGTTACATCTCACTAAAGTATTATATTGGAAATCAAGCTGAATTATTCCACAAGTCATTGCAAAATTCCCAAATTTACCAGTCTTTCAAACTCAGGTTGATGGAAAATACATACCGGCTTTCTGTACTTAACAAGAATTATTATCTGTTATAAATAAATAGACTCTAGCCACTGGTAAACAATTGTGAATTGATAGATTTAGTAGATATACTAACTCCACACTGACAGTCACCCCAAGTTAGAACTGAATTCAGGTCCCTTGCGGAGGCAGCAGTTCTAACCACTGTGTCACCCTGTAGTATACTATATTTAGATTTACCCTAAATGGCTGTAATAAGTATTCCCTATTTTTATACTACATCCCCATTACAATAAAACTTACTATTGCATTTTCCTTCCTGATCTGCAGTCTTTTTCTATTCAAATAACATTGTTTTTCCATTCTTCCCACGAAAGCAGACAACCTAACAGAGCTTCAGGTTCAGGGTATTCCCCACAAAATTAATACCAACATTACAGTAGCAAAAATCAGTTCTAAAGGTGAGACCTAGTGGTATTAATGCTGGACTGTTAATCCAGAGACCCAGGTAATATTTTGGGGTTTCAAATGCTACCATAGCAGATGGTGGAATTTGAATTCAATATAAATCTGAAGTTAGGAGTCTAATTATGACCATGAATCCACTATAGGTTGTCAGAAAAACCCATTTGGTTCACTAACTTCTTTAGAGAAAGAAACTGCCATCCTTATCTGGTCTGGCCTACCTGTGAATCTAGACAGACGTGTAACTACCTCCTGGGCAATCAATATCGGCCTAACCAGCAACACCCTCATCTCATAAATGAATTTTAAAAAAGACAAAACTAGACAAAGATGACGTTATGGAGGTATTTTTTACATTCAGTTTCCATAACAGACCTGGAAGGGATAGGGAGCAGCAGGGCGAGGATAAAATTAAGCACCAGGCTCAGGGTCCATCACTTGCCAGAGGAGAAACTTGCCAGCTAGATCAGACTTGCTTAAGTTTGAACAAGTGAGAGTACAAGAAAACAACAAACTGTGGCATCATAAGGCCATGAATTGATTGATTGGTGAACATGGTAGTTGTGTTTCACTACCTCTAAAGTTAAGGAACTTGGATATGGAGCTGAAAATTTATTTCTCATTTTACTAAAGGTTCAACAAAAGACTAAGTTAACTTCATCAGAGTAATTTCAACTGAAGGGAAGGGAGTGGATGCCAGTCTTCATTTTTTTTTTTTAATTACAAGGTCTTTTCTCAAATACATAAGAGAACTGGAGGGTAGTTCTGACCTTGAATGCACCTACGTGGGAACGCAAGGATGTTTTCCGTGTCCTTAGCCATATCATGAGTTGCAACCAATCCAATGGCATAATTGCATTGTAGATAGCAAGTTTATATATATGGTTATCTTGCATTTTAGAAAGTCAAATCAAAGTAGAAGTTTCATGGTGAAAGGTAGGGCCTTAAGGAGTGTAGTGGAACAGAGCGTCTTTAGTGCACGAATCTTTGAAAGTGGAGTCACAGGTAGACAGTGCAGTGAAGAAAGCTTTTGGCACACTGGCCTTCATCAATCAGGGCATGGATGAGAGAAGTTGGGAAGTTATATTGGAGTTGTACAGTACACTGGTGAGGGTGCACTGGAGTACTGTGTTCAGTTTTGGTCACCTTGTTATAGGTAGGATCTTATTAAACTGGAAAGAGTACAGAAGAAGTTTAAAATGATGTTGCCAGGACTCAATGGTCTGAGTTATAGGGAGAGGTTAGACAAGCTAGGACCTTTTTCTTTACAGCATAAGAGACTGAGGGGAGATCTTATAGAACTGTAAAGATCATGAGATGCATGGATAGGGTGAATAAAGTATTTTTCCCCAGAGTTGGGAAATCAAGAATTATGTCAATTTAAGGTTAGAGGGGAAAGAATAAAAGGGAACCTGAGGGGCAGGTTTTTTTTATTGGTATACATATGAAATGAGCTGCCAGCAGAAGTGGTTGAGGCAGATACATTAACATTTAAAAGGCATTTGGACAAATACATGGATAGGAAAGGTTTGGAAGGAGATGGGTCAAGTATACGGAAACCGGATTAGCGTGGATGGACATTTTGGTTGGCATGGAGCAGTTTGGGCCGAAGGGCCTGTCTCCATACTGTAGAGTAACAGAGTATGGAAGGAGAGAGGGGAGCTCACACAAGCAGCACTATGGTGCAAGAATGCCCACAGTATACATCACTTTCCCACCTCTGATGAAATTGATGATTCATTTGAAAACTTCAGCCACAGAGAAGTCCATGGCACCATGGCTAGCACAACTATACAAATAAAGCAAGTTGGAAGAGCAATAGCAACAAGATATTTGATAATTATGGGAACAGATAGGGCTTCTGCAGTCACTCAGTGACTACACTGATTCCCCCTGGAACCAGGGAGGCATATGTCATCCTGCATTTGTGTCAGTGGTTGCTGAACACCCTGAAAGGGATAGATGAATTGTCAACAATTGCAGTTCACATTGGTACCAACAACACAGGCTAAAAGGGATGATGTGGTCCTCAATCAAAACTTAAGTTAGGCAGCAACTCCACAAGCAAGACCTCAAAACTAGTTCTCTCCATATTACTCCTAGTACTACATACAAGTGAATACAGAATTGGGTGTTAGAACTGGCACTTAGGGGGTATATCCTTTCATTATCTAGTCCCACTCCTCCACTAGTCATAACAAAAACTTTAAATTAAAGCCAATTAAAAGTTCTGAAGGAGAGTCATACAAGACTAGAAATATCAATTCTATTTCTTTCCTCACAGACTGGACAAACTTCAGGTTCTTTTGTTTTTATTTCAAATTTAAATTTAGCCACATTGGTGATATGGCCAATTGTAAGTCTCAGACTGCATCAGGTTAAGCAATGAGAACAAGTCAATAACCAAAAAAGAAATTGCTCTACAGATGAAAACATTAACAGTTGTATCATGCACATGTAAAAATTAACACGCAATTCTCAGGAATAGCAAAAAATGAAAATGACACAGTATGTTAGCTTTAAAGACTTTGGCAAAGTAATAGCTAAATGCAGAAAAAAAGGCTAAATCACAGATAGTGCCAAAATGGTGTTTTCCTGGACAGCTGCATTTTGCTTAATTCTCTTTGCTTAATGTTGTGGAGTAGATTCCAAGAAAGTAGTAAAAATGACATTTATTGGGTTTTCAGCTCATACTTTTGTTGACAAGAGAGACAGCAATGGGCTGCTGTGTCTGAAGCTGGTCAAATTCTCTCTCAGAGTTCAAAAATGTAAATTTTCTTATCCCACTCTCAAACCGAACCAAGTGACTTATCTCTGCAGGTTCTCTAGACTGTAAGATTCTATTCAAGCTCTCTGCTCCTTGTGGATGCAACAATGTTATCATTGTAACAAATACTTTCCTTAGCAAAGTTATCTTTATAGAGTGCACATAATCATCAAAAACAATATTTGAATCACTTCTTTTTCTAGAAGAGAATAATTTGAGTTTGTGATTGGAAGTCACACCAGAGTCAACAACCCAACGAACATCTTGAAATGAATGCTAACTTTGCATTTGTCTTCCTAGCTGCCAAATAAACCTGTATGTTAAACTTCAGAGGATCCTGGACTAGGACTCCCTGTGCTTCAGATTTCCACAGCCTCATTTAGAAAATAATCTACACCGCTACTCTTCCCACTAAAACACACAACCTCACACTTTGCCACATTCTGTTCCATCTGTGATTTCTTTGCTCACTTTCCTGGGCTGTTCAATCCTTTTGCAGCTTCCCCATTTCATCACTACCTGTCCCACCAACCATCTTTGTATTTTCTGCAAACTTAGCAACATCCATTAATATATAACATGAATAGGTGCGATTCCCAACACTGACACTTGCAGAACTCCACCAGTCACCTGAAAAAGATCCCTTTATCTCCAATCTCTGCCTTTTGTCAATTAGTCAATTCTTTATCCTGGTCAGTTCCTTACTCCTAACACTCTTGTCTTATTTAGCAGCCTCCAGTACAACACTTTTTCAAAGGCCTACTGGAAATCCAAATAGATCCCATCTATTGGTTGATCTTTGTCTAACTTGCTCACTACCTCCTCAAAGAATTCTTACAGATTTGTAAGGCATGTTCTCCCATTGACAAAGCTGTGCTGACTTAGCCCTATCTTGCCCTGCACTTCCATGTAGGAGAAAGTGAGGACTGCAGATGCTGGAGACCAGAGTTGAAAAATGTGGTGCTGGAAAAACACAGCAGGCCAGGCAGCATCTGCACTTCCATGTACTCCACTATCTCATCCTTAATAATACACTCTAAAATCATACCGACGACTGTGGTCAGGCTAACCAGCCTATAATTTCCTGTCATCTGCCTCCCTCCCTTGTTAAACAGTGGAGTTATATTAGCCATTTTCCAATTCACTTGGACACATCCCAATAGCAGTGATTCATGAAAGATCACCATCAATGCCTCCACAACCTTGTCAGCTATCCCCTTCAAAACTCTGGGGTGTACTCCACATTGAGAACTTTTAGCTTCCCCAGCACCTTCTCCTTGGTGACGGCATCCGATATGCCATTTTCAAGTTACAGCTCCGAGATGAGCAAGTGATAGAAAGCGAGACGGTGAAAAAATAAGACAAATCAATAGAAAAAAATAGTGAGTGAAAAAGGCAGGGCCACAGAGAAAGAAAAAGACAAAAAGGAGAAAGAGAGAGAGAAAAAAAGGTTTTCAAGCAGTCAAACCCAGAGGAAAAGCCCCAAGATGCATAGACATTAGCAGATGTCCAGAAGCATAAATTAGATTCCCTACAGTATGAAAACAAGCCCTTCGGCCCAACAAATCCACAATGACCCTCCGAAGAGAACCCATCCAGACCCATTCCCCTTCCTTATATTTACTGCTGACTAATGCACCTAACACCATGGGCAATTCAGCATGGCCAATTCACCTGACCTGCACATCTTGGGAATGTGGGAGGAAACCGAAGTACCCGGAGGAAACACATGCATACACGGGGAGAATGTGCAAACTCCACACAGACAGTCGCCCAAGACGGGAATTGAACCCGGGTCCCTGGCGCTATAAGGCAGCAGTGCTAACCACCGAGCCACCGTGCTGCCCTTTTTAAAAACCTCAGGAGGTATAAAGCTGGCAAAGTATCAAAGATGATGATATCTTATAAGGTTACTGCATAAAGGTGTTTAGGGAACCTATGTTAAGTAACAGGTGAGTGGAGTGCACAGTTTGTTTTAAGGGTCTCGGGGAGAGCAGTTAACTAATAGCTTCAAGCAAATGCATATAAATTTGCCAAAAGTTAACTCTGCGCCAACTGGGAAGAAGCTTGAGCATGGATACTGTGCATCTCTTCACTGAGATTTAAACATCTGATAGGTTACTGCTAGAGTAATCGGGTTGAATATTTCTTTGATATTTGTAATGGGATCGTTCAAATCTTCTATAACATAAACAAAACAAACTATTTTAAGATTTGTCAAGGCAGATTTCACTCTGAGATATGACTAATCCTGAATTACCATGAGTTGGGAGCATAATGACATATAGCAATTTCAGCTAGAGGCAGAATACAATTCATAATAAGCATAAGTAGTTCATTTTATACCTGTTGGGTGTTCATTTCCTCAAATATGCAAGGCAATAATATCAGAAGGAAGTGATATAAATAAATATTAATTCAATATTTAAAAAAAAATAATTTAAGCATCACAATGGGGTTCCGAACTTCTAATCATGAATTCCAAAAATTCTAAAAACTCACCTGGAAAGCTCTTAAAAGAGCCATGTGATCACTAAATGTCCCTGCAGCAAAGCGTTTTCTGCACAACATTGAAGCACGCTTTTGTGAAGGTTGTACTGGTAGAACAAATGGATCTCGATAGGCCAGAGTACAGGCAATAGTGAGAATAGGATCAAGGCACTTTAAAACTACAGCACAAAGAACCATCTTTCCCAGATGAGGCTCCACAGGAAGATCCGCTAAGTGGTAACCAAGTTCTGTTAGATCTTCCCAACTATCCATGGCATCTATAGTCTAGAAACAAAATTAGTATGATACATTTGCTTTAGATAATCTGTATTTTAAAATATATTCCTTATCTTATAAAGATAAAAAGTATCTTGCACCTTGAGCATCTGAACTGCATTTCTAACAATAAGTGAAGGTGGAGGCTCTGGTGCTTTTGCAAGGAAGTCTGCAATTGGGCAATTGATTGGAGCCAGCAGTTTGGTATGTAGGCAAAGTTCCTATGGACACAAACATGCAAATTAATCAATTACATTATAAAATTGACCATTCCAAACTTTGATTACAACTTTTTACAAATAGTTGATTCAAATCCAGAATGATGCCTGAATGTTTGCACAGACTCAGCCAATATAACACAATAAAACACATAAGGTGCAAGAAAAAAGCAATTTTCAAAGACTTTTTTTCCCTCAATGCACAATTCTGCCAAAAACAATTCTAAGTATCAGTGGTGAATTAATTCAAAAACACTTCTCCATTTAATCCTTTGTTGGAGCAATAAAATTACATGCTTACAATTATTCATATGAAAAATAGAAATAATGAAACAAACATGCACCTGCAATGGCATCCGCAGCAACTCTGGTGTCTGAAACTCTAACAGGTTTTGGAATCGTAATCTGCTAAATAGGTGAAAACAAATTCCTGGTCGGCAGCGCCCTGCCCTATTCAAACAGACAGAGATGAATTAATCATAGCATTGTCTTCATTTGTAACAATTTAATATTCCACAAAAATCTCAGTTCACAAAAGACAACAAGCTGCTAATACTTTGGAAATATCAAATTGGTAAATACCTTGCTGATCATGATCAGCAATGATCATGATATTCTCAGAGCAGTGCTACAGGTTTTGTCTTGATTTGATATTCTCTAAATGCTAATCACTCCCTGAAGCATTGTGCATTGAGGGGCGTGGTAGTACTGCCCAATATTCGACTAAACAAATAGGACAAGTTTGAGTGTAACAGCAGCCCTTTCAAGGTTAAACCTGATATTCATCTCATCCATGCATCTCATTGCCAGATGAAAATGAAAACTAATAAATGTTTAAAACCTGGAACACAGAAAATGCTGGAAACACTCAGCATACAAAGCAACATCTCTAGTAATAAAAATAAAAAAAAACTGTTGGAAACACCCAGCATCTTGGAGAGAAAAGCATAATTAATATTTTAGGTAATAACCTTTTATCAGAGCACATCTATCGCATCATCTGTGGCTCTGTTTTATAGAATCGTAGAATCCTTACAGTGTGGAAACATGCTCTTCTGCCCAGCAAGTCCACACCGACCCTCCAAAGGCTATCGCACCCAAACACATTCCCTATTACTCTACATTTCCGCTGACTAATGCACTTAACCTTCACATCCCTGAACACTATGGGCAATTTAGCAAGGCCAACTCACCTAACCAGCACATCTTTGGATTGTGCGAGGAAACTGGAGCACCTGGAGGAAATCTACTCAGACATGGGGAGAATGTACAAACTCCACACAGTCACCAGAGGCTGAAATCGAACCCTGGTCGCTAGCGCTGAGGGCTTTCTACACAAATGCAACTTAACCTGAAAATTATTTGTTTCAAATTCAATATTGGTGGAGTTCTGATTAGATGTGGCCACTTCAGAAATACCAATAAAATAGTTCTGATCCTAAATTTTGAGGGTAAAGACATTAACAAAAGAGCTAAGAACTGTGGACCTGAAAACCGTATCCAATAAATAACTGTACTAATGACAGGCCACCCCAGACCATAAGACATAGGAGTAACCAATAGTTGCTCTCTTAGTTTAGTCAAAAATTTGGCCCATCACCTCTGCTCTGCCATTCAATATGATCACGGCTGATTTGATAACAATGAATTTCACTTCTCTGTCTGTTCCCCCATAACCCTCGATTTCCGTACCTGATTAGCAATCTGTTTCAGTCTTGCATCTACTTAGCAATCCACCTTGACAGCCCTCTGTAGTAGAGAAACCACAGATTCACCTTCCTCAGAGAAGAAATTTTTTCTCATCTCCATCTTAAGAAAATACCTCCTTACTCTGAGATTATGCCCTCTGGTCCCAGACTCTCCCAATGAAGAAACAACCTCTCAGCATCTCCCCTCCCTTATAAATCTTACATGTTTTCACAAGATTATTTTACTCTTCTAAACTCCAGTGAATACAGACCAAACACTCATAAGAAAACACCACACAGGCAGTCACCAGAGGCTGGAACTGAACTTGGGTCCCTGACACTGTGAAACAGCATTGGTAAGCTCTGTGCCATCCTATGGTCTATCCTACATCCTGAGACTGTGTCCCCAGTTCTAGACTCCCCAGACAAGAAAAACATCCTCCCTGCAATGAGCTGTCAAACCCTGTTATGTATTTCTAAATGCTAGTACATCCTTTATAATAGACTCCAACATTTTCCCAATGATAGATGCTAAACTAACTTGCTTATAATTAATTGCATTTGTCTCCTTTCCTTTTTTGAAAAAGTGTGTTACATTGACAGTTTTCTGATCCTCTGGCACTTTTCCAGAATTTAAGAATTCGTGCAAAATTACTCATAGTACATTCACTTCCTCTGCAAGCAGCTAGAAGCTAGTTTTCTGTTTGACACCTACAAACTTCAAGTTTGCTAGAGCTCCTCGGTTCTATTGATTCCAATGTTGTCCTGAAGTCAGGGTCAACCACTCTCACCTTCTGTTCGCTATTCAACTCTTACATCCACATATGTAATAGCATCTGGAGGGGAGAGTTACATGCAGAATCGAAGTTGAGAATCAATAAAACGAGTATGCACAAACAGGTTCTGCTTAATGTCACTCATTCCATAACTTTATGATGATTCTGAAATGTTTACAGGATAGTATTTGACTGATTTACATTTATAGTATTCTTTGGGGCGGCACGGTGGGCTGTGGTTTCCTCCCACAATCCAAAGATGTGCGGGGCAGGTGATTTGGCCATGCTAAATTCCCCGTAGTGTTAGGTTAAAGGAGTAAATGTAGGGGTATGGGTGGGTTGCGCTTCGGCGGGTCGGCGTGGACTTGTTGGGCCGAAGGGCCTGTTTCCACACTGTAAGTAATCTAATCTAATCTTGAGGCCACACATAATACTCAAGCAAGCTTCTAGAATGTCAAGTACATGTCCATGTCACGGATGAAAGGCTTGGTTGAGGTAATTAAATATTTTCTTATGAACATGCTGAAAATCACAAAATCATAATACCTGCCCTTCCTCTGAACAGCACTCGCTTTAGAGATCCATACCATTTTTAACATTGTGACAGAGTTCAGTGCATCAAATGATTTCTGAAACAAAAAAAACACAACTGAAGCAATTAAAAGTTCCCAAATTCAGAGTACTGTACACATATTGGTGCACATTAAGTACAAGTACCTCCTTCACTTTCCCAGAATCAATGACAAATACCACATCATTGACAGTAATACTCGTCTCTGCAATATTTGTGGAAAGAATCTGAAATAAGACAGAAAAATCAATTGTGGTTTAAATAAAAGAAAGAATAAAATAAAGAAAGAATAAAGCTTAAATCTAGAGTTCTTTTTCAACTCACAATTTTACGAATTCCATTAGGTAGACTTTTTAATACTTTCTTTTGATCAGATGTCTGCATGTTTGAATGAAGCATAAAAACCTGCAACCTAAAACAAAGTATAACACTGTTTAGATAGTAATTTGCATTAAATCAAATAAAACAATTTTTACAATATATACAGGAGCAGTGTAATAGAATATCTTCATTTGCCTGGATTGGTACAGCTCCAGCAACACTCAAGCAGCTTAATAGCATCTAGAACAAAATAGTCTATCATTCTGTTCATCACAGACACAGTGATAACAGTGTGTACTATCCACAAGATGCATTGCAGTAACTCACCAAGGTTTCTTTGGTAATACCTTCCAAATCCACAATCTCTACCACCCAGGAGAACAAGAAAGGCAGGTGCAAAAGAATACCATACCCTGCAAGTTCTACTCCAAGTCACACACCATCCTAACTTGGAACCATATCAGCATTCCGTTATTGTCACGGAGTCAAAATCCTGGAACACCCTTCCAAACAGCACTGTGGATGGTCCTGCACCATAAGGACTGTAGCGATTCAAGGTGGTCTCTCACCATCTCCCTCTCCAGAATAATTAGAGATGAACAAGAAATACTGACTGAGCCAGTGATGCTCACAACTCAAGATTCCACCCTGTTTTTATTTGTTTTATGTCTCTTTGGCTAAGCGTTACTTGCATCAAATTTGTTTTAAGAGGGCTTTTTGCCACCAGGCTTGTACGTTTTCTTGCCAAACCTTACCAAACTCACCTCAATAACTACTTTTCCCCCTCCCATGAAATCCCTATCATGAGTTTAGCACTATTTTAATATGACCTATTCCCAGAACAACTAGTTACTGCCAGTATATCCCAGAATTTACCAGCATTCTTTGCACCAGAGTCATCTTTAAAAGGCCACCCAGACAAGCAACAAGAGTCTGGAGCTTCCCTACACCATTCCCAACATTTACTCCAGACATGGAAGAGGGAAGTGGAGGTCTTGCTGGACAGGGTGGCGCACAAGTGGAACACCCTCTTTCTTCAGGCCAGCAGAGGTGGCTAAGACATCAGACTGTGCCAGCATGAGGTGGTCACCTGGCTCATTGCAGTCTCGGTCATCTGGAGGAGTGCAATCTGCTAGCATAAGTGCCATCAACCTCCTTCTATATACCTTGCGTTCACTCTGCTACTGTACCCCATCTCCCATCAATACAAGTATTCCACTTTCACTAGTGGCTACAGTACTCATTCTCAGTCACTCATCCCAACTTCAACCTCTAACAGCACTAACTCTGCATGACCTTGGAACTGCATAAACACTCACTCAGGAAACCTCTGGATCTCCACCAAATGTAACAATTGTGTCACCCACTTCTATCTTGCTTAATACATGCCTCCCTCTTTTTCAGGAAGAAACCAGCCAACAACAGGGAAAGCAACAAGAGTCAAGACCAAGATGCCTAAGGTGGGCTGCCTAACATTTGGCTTCTCAAACCTTTTGTGAAGAGCATCCTGACTCTGATTGCCCCAAATGTTCGACAGACAATGGTCAAATATCTGGTCTGGTATTGGAGGCTGCCCTTGGATTTCAGTCCTGGGACACCCTTTAAGCGAGGTTGTCTCCCTTGACTTGACTGAAGACTGCTGATAAATATGACAAGCCTCCTGGCTTTGTGCCTGTGCTAATCAGCAAGGCAACAGAGTTCTCTCTATTATGTGCTCTCTCTGGTTGAGGGGGCAAAGACAAAGTAGAAAGGCAATTCAAGGCAGGTATGCTTTGAGCATCCAGGTAGGCGCAAAGTGTGACAGCATTATGTCAGCAAACAAACCAGTTTGGAGATGCAACCTGGTACAATCCATCAGTGCATGCATGTTCCTGAGCACAAAGTCCTTGCAGCAGAGTTGCAATAATAATTGCTGGTGCAGCCCAAGGTGCAACTTTGAAATGCAGAACCATACTGAAACTGGATTAGAGATGTGCCAAGGTTCTTACAGCCTGGCACATATCAAAACCGAATGTCCATGGAAGTATGATATGTGGGCTGGAGCCTCTGGAGTGTACCCACTGTCCAACTCTCAGTTTCATGTTGAGAATTCCTGATGACTAGGACAAAGTGAGGACTGCAGATGCTGGAGACCAGAGTTGAAAAATGTAGTGCTGGAAAAACACAGCAGGCCAGGCAGCATCCGAGGAGCAGGAGAATCGACATTTCGGGCATAAGCCTCAGATGCTGCCTGGCCTGCTGTGTTTTTCCAGCACCATATTTTTCAATTCATGATGACTGGCTTGTTGAGCACGTTTGGCAAGATAGGAAGGTGAATTTTTTAGGCTTATGCCCGAAATGTCGATTCTCCTGCTCCTCAGATGCTGCCTGGCCTGCTGTGTTTTTCCAGCACCATATTTTTCAATTCCTGATGACTGGCTTGTTGAGCACGTTTGGCAAGATAGGAAGGTGAATTTTTTTAAAAACATTCCTTCATGGGATGAGGCTGTCACCGGCTGGGCAAGCATTTGTTCCTCAATCATAATTGCCCAGAGGGCAGATAAATGCAACCACTATGGTTCTAAATACACATAGGCCAGACCAGGTAAGGATGGCAGTTTCCTTCCCTAAAGAGTATTAATGAACCAAATGGATTTTTCCGACAATCGACAATGGATTCATGATCACTACTGAACTCAAATTCATCATCTGCCATAGTGGGATATTAATGAGAATTGTGGCATGAATAATGCATTTAACAGGCTACAATTCCCTTTAAGTGGCGACTTGCCACACTGCTCAGAAGGTGCATAATGGATAGAAGTTGCTCCCATGCACATGCCGTTCCAACTCAAAATTCTGCCTGCAGCAGAGGTGCTCAGTGATGATGATTTAGGAGCCCAAATAGACCTGATATATCCTCAAAAAAAAATCTTTGTCAACAAGTCATCAATCCAATAAGGTTCAGGGTAAATCTATATTTCCACACCAATGTCTATAGGGCTGGAAACAAGACTTTGGCTTACAAAGTCAGTAAAACAGGGAGCAAGATAAGTGCTCAGCAGTGAAGTGTGCAAGAGGGACCCAAATTCAAAGAATTCATGACAGCAAAGAGGTTTTTTGCAGTTGAAAGTCAAGATAGTGATGGAGGAAAAAAGTCTCTTAGTAAAAGAATGACAGAGACAAAGCTAATAATTATCATAATTATTGGGTAGAAAAAATATGATCGATGAATCAGGGTTTCGGTTAATGGGTATGGTAAATTCTCACACTAACACATGAATAATTGTTGTGCTGATTCAGTAACTGCCTAAGAAACTTCTTACAAAAGAAGATTATATCTTTACTTTGGATTCGCTAAAGTTTATTTTTCATAAATATATGGTTTGGCTAAAAAAAACTTGACAAGCCAAAATCAAGGAAAACCTAAAAAAAATAAAAAGGACAAGGGGAAAAGTAACAAAAAAGAGCAGAGGATAATAAAACCCGAAAAGGAGAGAAGCCTGTGCAGATGGAAAATTGGACTTGCTTCTTAATGAATATTAGAGTGGGAAATATATACATTTTAGTTAAATTGATATAAAGATGGCAAGAAAATATTAAAAGGTTTAGCTTTTTTATATAGAGAAACCATCAAGATCAAGATAAAATTTTAAGCAGCAGCATGGGAGGATATAGCAGAAGTTCTGACGATCATTTTCCAATCTTCTGACTAAAGACATAGTGCTAGAGGATTGGAGAACTGCTAACGTTGTAGATATTTTCAATCAACCTATTCAGAAATGTTATGCCAGACCACTGGAATAAGTGGAACCTGAACCCAGCCTTCCAAACTAGAGTTAGGGACGTGACTACTCTGTCACAAGAGCCCTCTGCTAACATTGTATGTTTATTTACAAAGGGAGAAATGGCACAACCAAATAACTACAGGCCAGTTCACATCCCCTCATCATCATTTGGAAAGGCACAGATTAATCACAAACTATCAGCATGGATTTGTGAAGGGAAGACTATATCAAATTAACTTGACTGTTCTTTTTAAAATAAAGCTTGAGTGTAGGACATTCTACATTTTTATCTCTGTTGCATGTGGCAGATTGGTTAGAAAAGTAAGCCTCTAGCATCAAATGAATATGCCAAGTTAGATCCAAAACTGGCCAATGCAGGAAACAAATTACGGGTGTTTGTGACTAAAAGGCTATTTGCAGTGAAGTTAAAAATGATTTAATAATAGTTTGCTGCTTTTCATGTATATATTGTCATGACCAGGAGTGGTTAAAATAGTGGTCAGTAAATTGTAAATTAATTTAGCTCATTTAGCCACCTTTTCAGATTTTTTTGAGTTTGCAATTTTAGAAAAAAGTAACCAGCAGCAAAGCTTTACTCTGAACAAGATCAAAGGTTGATTTATCACGCAACTATTGCCAAATGTTTAGTAAAAACATGATAGTTATTTGATAAAATATAGATACAAAGATTTAAAGTAGACACTAATAAAAGATGTTTACAAAAAATGAAAGTAAGTTTCATCTCTTACTGGACAATTACTTATCTGCAGATTTCTCTTGCTGAAGCAAAGGGATCGAAAACTTAAAAGTGAGAATTCAGTTGCCGCAAGTTGAATAGCCAAAAAGGTGTTTGCACAAATATACTCCAAGTAAAACAGGTTGAGAAAGCAGTGTTTCTCACTAGTTCTTGCAGATTATAAATACATTAAGGACAAAAGGGTAACTAGTGAGAGAATAGGTCCCCGCAAAAATCAGCAATGCAGCCTATGTGCAGAGTTGCAGGAGATGGGGGAGATACTAAATGAGTATTTTGCATCAGTGTTTACTGTGGAGAATAGTAGTCAGATACTAAGACATATAGAGGAAGACGGCACTGGAGTGCATGTCCATTAATTACTACAGATAACATGATAAAGTGTTTAAGTAGTAATGTTCCTTGTCATGGAGTCATTGTCATTGGCATGGAAACCAATGGGTGGGAGACACAGATTTAAACTAATTGGAAGGAAGGTTTAGAGGAGATAAAAGGTTTTTCATCTAAAGTCTGAACTTCGCTACATAAAAATGTCAGAAAATGATCTGGCTGAAGGCAGGGTTTGAGTTGTGCAGACTATCCAGTTAAAAGCAGAAGGTGACTTATTTGCTTTAATGAGGTACCTATTTTGGGAGAAAATTGGTAATATGCCAGAATCTTCCTAAAGGTCTTGAGGATGAAGCCCAGCTACTGGCTCATGGAGATCTTCCAGCAAAAAGCCAGGAAATATCTGATACATTCTTTAATACTTCCTAATGGTGCCAAAGTTGTGACTGTAGGCATATGATATTTCACCTCCACAATAATTTTGACACAGCTGCCAAATTTTTCCAACATTTTATTATTCTGCAGAACACCTCAAGGATATTCTCCTACCAACATCAGCAACGCCCATTTCTATGTTGGCTTGCTGGCAGTCATCGCTACACACCCTGATTGGTCTTCATGTCCTTATTTGTGACCAATGGCTGTGATCAGAGGTAGTTTTTTTTAAATTTGCCCCTTCTAGGAAATTCATGGTTAATATTCTATTGCAATCAATTTTGGGTATCTGACTGCTTATACAGAAGACATTTCTACAAATCTGTGCAAATAATTGAAATGCACAAAACAATTTTAATAAATGACAAAAATATGCACTTAATTACTTATTCCAGAAATTGTACATTGTACCTGTTTCAAAAACTTACTTGTGGGAATTATCAGCAAATCTTTTGTCATCATACAATATGCGATCTCGGAGTCCTACAATTTCATCATACCCTGGTAAAAATATTAAAACTGCACCTGGAAATTTAACCATAAAGGCATTTTTAAAAATTTTGAGAACAATATTTTAAAAGACAGAAGAATACATTATCGTACTACTAAATCCTATTGAATATAGGAATGTTTTCCTGACTATAGTACTCTTGTTATATTATCTCCTAAATTGGCAAAATGTGGATTCAGTCTGTTGAGGATCAAATTATGATCAAATCTCATCTATTTTCCTCTTTGATTCTGTCAGAAGTCTCTTATTAAGCTACATCACTATTTCTACCATTCCTCACAATTACTGTCAACACAAAACATATCTCAGGCCTTAGAATCAATGTGGAGGTCTAAGATATATAGACAAGGGCTCAAAGAATAGGCAATGTACCAAAATATGTTGGATGCCTGCCCCAAGTGAGACTGACTGCAATCTCAAATCTACATTCCCACCTACACCTCAAACTTTCAACCACCTAGCTTACAAATAATCTATTCATCCCACCTTAAAAATATTCAAAGAAGTACTTCAGATTCCAAGGTTAACACCCTATCTAAAAAGCTACAATCATGAGTTTACTCAGGTGATGAATGAAGTTTGGGCAAGTGATAATGTTCCAGGTCTTGGTCTCAGGTCATTGAAAACAGATTGTTCCATTGCTCTGACATCAAGTTAGTTGCATATTTAAATATAGTTTCAGAAGTCTGATTCAATATAAAACTTTTATTTTGATGGGAATTATTTGTGTATCATTCTCATATTTTAGAGGGATTCCAGAAGCGGAGATTTCTCATATGCAACCTTTGAATGTTGCCTGGCAATTAACTGGTGTTGTTTTCCTAACAGCAGAGGAGACTGAGGGGGCCATTCTTGAAATGTAAAGGTGGGGGTGGAAAACAGGTGGTGGTGATTTACAAATGCCCAAATTGCAAACTCAATCCCATATAAAGGTTGCAATTTTAAATATCCAACATATGAACAATTCTTGTACTTAGAAACAATTGTTTTATTATCTTGTATTGTGTTCCAACTGGAGTACAAATGTACAAACTGACCCAGGAATGGAACCCATTTACAACCCGGGACTCCCTGTATGAAATTATGAAGGGCAAAGATAGGTTGGGCAGAAAAAACACACTTTTCCTTGGTGGAAGGATCAATTACCAGGAGCATATACTTAAAGGTAAGGGACAGTAGGTTTAGGTGGGATGCTTGGACAAATTCTTTTGCCCAGAAAATAGTGGGGATCTGGAACTCGTTGCCTCCATGGATGGTAGAGGAAGAAACTCTTGATGTGCACTTGTGTTGCAGAGGCATAGAAGGTTATGGGCCAAGTGCCAGGAAATGGGATTAGAAAAATTAGCTGTTTGCTTTTGACTGGAGCAGACTCAATGAACCAATGAGTACTTATTTTGTTAGATCTGTATAACTCTACTTACACCACTTTTTCAGAGAGAATGTTCAAAAGACTCATGATCCACAGAAATAAATTTGCCTCATCTGTCATACCCACCCTGTCAAGATGCTTCAGAATCTTGTACATTTCCTAACAACATCATATTCATTCCCGGCATTAGTCTGATAAATCTCAAAACAACTACTTACACATTTATGCCCTTCCTCAAATAATGAGACCAATATTGCACATTGTACTCCAGTGCCCTGTACAACTGAAGCATAACTTGTTGTGGTTCTGTTCGCCGAGTTGGAAGTTTTTGTTGAAAACGTATCGTCCCCTGGCTAGGCGACATCACCAGTGCTTGGGAGCCTCCTGCGAAGCGCTTCTTTGATGTTTCCTCCGGTGTTTATAGTGGTCTGTCCCTGCCGCTTCCGGTTGTCAGTTTCAGCTGTCCGCTGTAGTGGTAACACCGGAGGAAACATCAATGAAGCGCTTCGCAGGAGGCTCCCAAGCACTGATGCTGTCGCCTAGCCAGGGGACGAAACGTTTGCAACAAAAACTTCCAGCTCGGCGAACAGAACCACAACATACCCCTTGTTTCATTAGAGTCAGTCTCGGTACCAGAAACTTGGCTGCTCATGCTACATTCCCCTGAGAGTTCATCCACAAACTCCATCAACAAACACATCGACCTGGACCCAATATACCAACCACTACAGCGGACAGCTGAAACTGACAACCGGAAGCGGCAGGGACAGACCACTATAAACACCGGAGGAAACATCAAAGAAGCGCTTCGCAGGAGGCTCCCAAGCACTGATGATGTCGCCTAGCTAGGGGACGAAACGTTTGCAACAAAAACTTCCAGCTCGGCGAACAGAACCACAGCAACGAGCACCTGAGCTACAAATCTTCGCACAGACTTTGAAGCATAACTTCAATAAATAATAAAATTCCATTAGTTTTACCAATCACACACTGTACCTCCATACTAACTTTTACAATATATGCACTAGGACACTCAGATCCCTCTGCATCTGAAATTTATAGTTTCTCAGTTCAGATGTTTTTCCACATGATACTCTATTTGCCACAGTTTGTTCACTCGTTTAACCTATCTGTATCCTTTGTAGCTCCTTTATGTTCACAACTTACGTTACCAACTATTGTTCTGTCATCAACAAATTTGACAACCATACCTCGCATCTCTTCAGAGTCATTTATAGTATTTGTAAAAGTGCAGATCCCAGAACAGATTTCTGTGGCACACCATTTGTGACATCTCGTTAATCTGAAAAAGACCAATTTATGCCCTACTTCTGGCCTCTTGATATGCAGCCAATCTTTTATCCAAACGAAAGCTGACACTCCGTGGATGTGGAACTTTTATTTTCTGTAACAACTTTGACATGGCACTTTATCAAATGTTTTCCGGAAATTTAGGTGTAATACATCCACCAGCTCCACTTTGTTCATAGCACACATTACTTCAACAATACATTATAGATTAACAAAATTTTCTCTTTACAAAACTATGCTGACTGTGTTAATTACCGTGAATTTGCCCTGTGTCCTGCTATAACTTCTTCAGTAACAGCTTCTGACTTTTTCCCTATGACAGATGTTAAGCTGACTCGTCCATAGTTTGCTTTCTGTCTCCTCTTTTTATATAAAAATGAGCTACATTTGCTATCTTCCAATCTGATGGTGCCCTTCTCAAATTTAGGGATGTTTGGAAAATTAATACCAACATATCACCGTTAGAATGAAGTCAATTGGGACCTCAACACTTGGCCCACAGTTCTAACAATTTACTCAATACCACTTCTCTATTAATTATCATTTTTGAGCTCCTCCTTGCCTTCCATTCCTGATATGTAGTTGCTTCTAGGGTGTATCCTCTATAATGAAGAGCAATGCAAACTACCTGTCTGCCTCATTTACCATATCCTTTCTGACAGCAATTCTTCAGTCTCACTTCTTATTGGACCAATGCTCAATTTGTCAATTCCTTTCCTTATCAAAAATATTATAGAAATTCCTATGCTTTTATAGTTTTACCTAGTTTAACCAGATAGTTCCACATTTTTTCCATACTATTTGAACAGACAAAATCTAGTGTAATGTATACAGTAGTTGTAGGTTAATTGTACTAATAAAATGATGAGCAGTTTGAAAAGAAATATTAGCGATTCTCAAACCAATGTCTTACCATCATCAGAGCTCTGAAAAATGTTATAAAGAAGGTGCATAATTAGATCCAGGTCAACCTTTTCATCATCAAAGCTGTGGTGGTAGACACTTAAAACATCTTTATCTTCTTGACTTAACTCACCACCGTTTGACTGGACCAGGACACACTCATCCAAATTTCCTAAATCTATTGAAGAACTGGTGAACAAAATTAAAATATTAGCACTATTAAATATTAATAAATTGCATAATTGCATAAACTGTTTTAAACTACTCAAGAACACTAAACTGACTGTGTGGAGTCTGCGTGGGTTTCCTCCGGGTGCTCCGGTTTCCTCCCACAGTCCAATATGGGTGGGTTGCGCTTCAGCGGGTCGGTGTGGACTTGTTGGGCCGAAGGGCCTGTTTCCACATTGTAAAGTAATCTAAACACTAAACTGACTGTGTGGAGTCTGCGTAGGTTTCCTCCGGGTGCTCCGGTTTCCTCCCACAGTCCAAAAATGTGCAGGTTAGGTGAATTGGCCATGCTAAATTGCCCGTAGTGTTAGGTGAAGGGGTAAATGTAGGGGAAATTGGTCTGGGTGGGTTGTGCTTTGGCGGGTCGGTGTGGACTTGTTGGGCCGAAGGGCCTGTTTACGCACTGTAAGTAATCGACTCTAATCTAAAATAGTTTTACCATCACTAGTTTACAATTATGCAGTGTCTGAAAATACACAAGAAAGCATTATTTAAAAGACAATGAGTGATTAAAAGGACAACTAGCTAGCACAGAACTTGACATGAGAATCTCAAAATAACAGAAATGGTTGATAGGCAAGTATTATAATGAAACAGTAAGGGCTACCCCTCAATTAAAAGGAAACAGTGAATTTCAGTCACGGGTCTCTAGTTAACTGACCAGACCAGATTCTCGACTCTCTGATCAGTGGACAAGTTGACACTATTTTGAATGATTGGGTAAAGCTTGCTACCAATCGTTAATGTCAATACCTCAGTGCTTCAAAAAGAGCTTCAAGGAGTTGACTCTTAACTGCCCTCTGGGAAAGGCAATAAGTGCCAACCTCGTCAGCAATGCACTCATCACATGAATTTTTTTTAAAAAAGTGGTCTGTGTTTTGCTCATCATCTCCTGGAAATTTGGTCATATAAAAGTTGAGAAAACAGGACCGGGCAGCAGAAACACTTGTCCATCAATATTTAGAGTAACAACTTTTTAAACAATGAGTCAAGAGTGTAGCAGAGGGGAAAAAGGAGGAAGCAAATCTTACCCTATGGACTCCACTACCTCATCGGAATCCCTACCCCTATGCCAACTGATCTGAGGATAAAGAACTGGTGTAATACAGTGGTTAGCCCACTGAAATTGATATTTCAGGAGTTTTGCCTCAATGCTTGTGGAGCTGGTTTCAGGAAGGCCACTATAATTCATTCAATGGTCCTCTCATTGCAACAGGAGGATGCAGTGAGTCATGACTGATGTGATATTTTTAGTGTGCTTAGGTGTCACTGACGTTTAGGCCAGGTCTCACTGTTATACAGGAATATGGCAACAACAGGTCTGTACACCAGGACTTATGTTGATTTGCAAAGCTCTTCCTCAAAGACTTGCTGTTGTCTTTGTCAATACTTATCTTTTTGAAAGGGGCAGCTCACAGGATATGGGAGGTACTTAATATATGCTAGAGTCTCTCCTTCAACATATATAGGGTTTGGATTATTTAGCTGGCCAGGTGTGTGTTGATACACAAGTTTTATTTTAGTCATGATCAAGGACAGGCAAAATTGAGAGATCAAGAGTCGCTTGCAAACCTGACCGCAGTTTAATACAAATTCACGTATGTCTCTGTTCGGCAGTCCAACTTTGTCAATGAGACAATAGGGGATGAGCAGTTTTTCATTGGGCAGCATTTAATGCCGACACCAAAGGTCAGTTCATCTTTGATAATGTGGTCAATCACTACTAGATAGATTGTAAACGATATGGGGGCTATTGCACAAACTTGTATGACAACAGTCTGGGTATTGAAGATTTTAATTTTCCCACTCCTATACTTATTTTTCATATTATGGAACAATTCCAGAATTGTGAACAAGTTACATGAACATGCAAATCTACATTTTACAAAACGTCATGAATCAAATGCATTGGTCAGATCAGAGTGCAATGAAGGGTGCATGTGCTGTCCTTGACACTTTACTTGGATGTATCTGGCAAAGATCACTTTAGAGATTCCCCTGAAAGGTTAAAAGCTACTCTACCTCTGGGAGGATTTCCTCAGACAGAGAGCAGTGTAAGAAAATTGCATGTCAAGATATTCCCAGCTATGGTGCGATAAGGGATGCTCTGTTGGCAAGTATTTTAGGAGTTGTTTTGGAGACTTCCTGTACATTCCAGAAAGAGTATTCTCAGGGGAATGGTAGAAGAGTAAGTGTCTAAGTACACAAAGGCTGTAATTTGTATGGGGACAGCACTTGGATGTCTTTGAGTCTGTAGGATAACAGGGAGACGAAGCGGAGGCTTGCAAGGGCAATGCCATAACTTCTGCCAACTTGGAAATGGATCCCTAGTGACAGAAGACAAGCTACTTGTGGTATGCATGCCAATTCAACGATCTCCTGTATGCCACTCCAACTAGGTCCTCAGAGTTCTCTACAAAAGAACCTTTCCACTTTGTCCTCCCTTTGTGATAGGATAGCAAACAAACCACTTCTTACTTCAGGCCTGGTTACTGTACACTTGTATGTGGTGACTCTCCATGTGCTGATCCATACTAACCTTCAAAATAAGTGCAATGAAGGGTATGAACTGGTGGCTTCAAGTTTCAGGTGGTGAAATGCTGGACCAACTTCATTAATGCTACATTGTTGCGCACTTTCCTCTTTCTCCATGGGTTCCTGTTGCTGTGAGGGTGGCAGTTCTTGGATTACCAAAAGTCATAACTCAAAAGGGGAAGGTCAGTGTGAAGGAGGGGCATTGGGTGAGAAGAAAAAGGTCCATGGTAACATCTGAAAATTGTTCATTATGCATGATAGCATAATAAAGCTGAACTGACAATTTAAAAGGGGCATAAAGCTAGAACATGCCATTATCTTTGATGTTCTCAGTAACTGGATGCTGCAGCATGAAAATTCAGAAACTATTCTCTATGTAGGGATCAAGAGATATAAACTTCACTGTCTTCCATCTTTTCTTTTGCATGGCACTTTGCTCTACATAACGGCACTACTGTGTTTGAGTCCTTATGCCACAATTGAATAGCTGAAGGTATGCAGGAACATAATGGATAGGGGTGCAGTTGGTATCATTAGTTGGTGTACTTATAAGGGCATACCACACTTGTGCTGGTGGGTAGATGTCACATAAAGGGTGTACGCACTGACACTGGCCATTAGGTCACTAAATACTCCTGTTCATACTCTATGAGTTGGCATTCCTAGTCACTTGCTCCCAGTTCCTTCTAAGAGTAGTTATCAAGGTTTTCCTGGCCCTTCACAGATTTATGACCTCTGTCTTCACGTCCACCTTCAAGAATTGGGACAGATGCACTATTAGCCTTCAAAACCTAAGTTTAATACCAGCACTATCATTTATTGCATTTTTGCATGAACATACATTTTCCAAGGTTGAAAAATGGGATATTTTATTGCAATACATTTATTAGATTGGCTCTCTCATATGAAGGTGATTAACAGATTTATATTGCAACAACAGTTAATTTCTGTACCTACTTGAAAGATTCTAGAAGATCTACAATGTCACTTTGACCAAATCGTTTAGCCCAGTCCAAAGCTATCCTGGAAATATTGAAAAAACAAATTAGTTGTGAAGCACAGGGCACTATAAAGATAGCTTCAAGGGCCACCTTTGCCTCCTATCCAAGAGGAGTAAAAAATTTTAAAGGAAAGTTTATTGATGTATCCCAGTAAAATATATACAAAAGAACATTTATTGGCATGTTATATTTACCACTAAGGAATGGAAGCAAAGTCTAAACGACACGGACCTGTAATCGGATCAATTAGAAGTTACGGAATTCATTTTGATTGCTTTAACTGGCCACATTTCTCTTATTTAGGGCTGGAAAAGTTCCTTTTAATTAGTTCTTTTAGCTCTGATTTCTCTCCAGACCTGCTGAGCTTTTTCATCAATTTCCATTTTTGTTTTACAATGTCCACAGTTCTTTTCTTTTAATTAGGAAACACTTTTTGTCATTAGTAATTTATAGCTGAAAAAGTGTTTTAGAAAATATTGGCGCGTTGACAAACATCATTTGCAAGAACAAATAAATATGATTTTATTTGCACATCTGTGCAAGGAATCAATTCTCTAATTAGTGGAGGTACTGAAATATATCAACATATTCACAACCAATGAAGTTCGTAGCAAGACCAGAATAGGGCACAGTCTTAGCAGAGTTAAAACTTTCATAAGTGAATCAATAAGCTCTTCTTTGCACAGATATTGAAGCAAGGTGAATTTTGAAACATGTCAAAACTTGACATTGATAGATTTTGTTATGCAAGGGTGTGAAGGGTTACAGATCAAAAGGAGGTCAGAGAAAAGATTCAGGTCAGTTGCATTCTAAATTCATGGCAGATAGTGTTCAGGGATGTGTAGGTAGGTCGGGGTAAATGTAGAGTGGTAGGGTAGGGGAATGGGTCTGGGAGGATTACTCTTCAGAGGGTCAGTCTGGACTTGTTGAGCTAAATGGCCTGTTTCCACACTATAGGGATTCTATGAACTATAAACATAATCTGCTCCTGTTCCTGAATGGTAGACAGGTCAGACAGACAGGTGTGTGAATTACATAGAAGTTCTCCTCACATTACGTGCCATTAACGTATCACATCTTCAACGTATGAAAGAAAGTGTTACATTGATAAAGGAATTAGCTGTTTGTACGTGTTCAACAACAATGCTGATACCAATTTTGACACAGTATGACATTGACGTAATTCCACAAAGTTCAGATTATACAAATCAGGTGTCCATTTCCTTCCTCATTCAAAGTTCTGGTTTGCCCATCCCTTGTATTCACTGACTTGTGTTAGCCCCTGGTTAAGCCATATTTCAATTTTAAACTTCCTACTTTCATTTTCAAATCCTCCATTGACTTGCTCCTCCTTACATCTGTAACCTTCTCAGCTCTACAATGGTTTATCATTTCTGCGTTTCTCCAACTCTTGCTCAATAACATGCCTACACAACTCCATCAACGGTGGCTGTGATTTCATCTGCCTAGGCCCTAAACTGAAATTTCTTCCCTAAATGTCTGCTTAGCAACCTCTCTCCTCCTTTGATGTAGTCAATCAATCTACCTCTTTAATCAAACCTTTGCCATCTGCCCTAACACAGGTACTACTTCTGACATCCAGTGTACAATTTTGCTAAATAACGCTCCTGTTAAGAGTAAGTTATTGCAGCTGCTTTACACAATTCCCCCTTTGTAGTTGAATGCAAAAGGCTTATTTATTGATACAATTTAATTTGTTTGAATACTAATAAAATTCTAATAATGTACTAATTTCATGAAAGGCTGAAAGTTTCTCTTTCCCACAGCAATTGACTAAGTATCAATGAATAAAACCTCTCAGTTGACAAGCAGACTTGTCTAGCGAGTTTTAAGATTTGTAGCTCAGGTTGAGGTTCATGATGTAGGTTTGCTCACTGAGCTGGAAGGTTTGTTTTCAGATATTTTGCCACCATTCTAGGTAACATCATCAGTAAACCTCCAGATGAAACACTGGTGTTGTGGCCCACTTTCCATTTGTGTCTTGCAGTTTCCTTGAGTTGGTGACGCCACCTCCTGTTCTTTCTCTCAGGGGGTGGTAAATGGGATCCAAGTCAATGTATTTGTTGATAGAGTTACAGTTAGAATGCCATGCTTCTAGGAATTCTCGTGCGTATCTCTGTTTGGCTTGTCCTAGGAAGGATGTGTTGTCCCAGTCGAAGTGGTGTCCTTCCTCATATGTAAGTAAGGATACTAGTGAGAATGGGTCATGTCTTTTTGTGGCTAGTTGATGCTCATGTATCCTGGTGGCTAGTTTTCTGCCTGTTTGTCCAATGTAGTGTTCGTTACAATTCTTGCAAGGTACTTTGTAAATGACATTAGTTTTGCTTGTTGCCTGTATTGGGTCTTTCAAGTTCATTAGCTGCTGTATTAGCGTGTTGGTGGGTTAGTGGGCTACCATGATTCCAAGAGGTCCAAGTAGTCTGGCAGTCATTTCTAAGATTTCTTTGATGTAGGGGAGAACGGCTAGGGTTTCTGGATGTGTTTTGTCTGCTTGTTGGGGTTTATTGCTGAGAAATCTGAGGACTGTGCTCATTGGGTACTCATTCTTTTTGAATACACTGTGTAGATTTTCCTCTGCTCTTCATAGTTCCTCTGTGCTTTGGTGTGTGGTGGCTTGTTGAAATAATGTTCTAATGCAGCTTTGTTTGTGGATTTTGGGATGATAGCTTCTGTAGTTCAGTAATTGGTCTGCATGTGTTGTTTTCCTGTAGACGCTGGTTTCAAGTTCCCCATTAGTTGTTCGTTCAACTGCGACATCTAGGAATGGCAGATTGTTGTCGTTTTCCTCCTCTTTAGTGAATTTCATGCCAGTAAGGGTATTATTGATGGTCTTGAAGGTTTCTTCTAATTTGTTTAGTTTTGTGATGACAAAGGTGTCATCCATGTAGCGGACCCAAAGTTTGGGTTGAATGGTTGGCAGAGGTATACAGATGAGGAAGGACACCACTTTGACTGGGACAACACATCCATCTTCAGACAAGCCGAGCAGAGACACACACAAGAATTCCTAGAAGCATGGCATTCCAACTGGAACTCTGTTAACACACACGGACTTGGATTCCATTCACCACCTCCGAGAAAAAGAACATGAAATGACATCACCACAGGAAATTATGTCATCACTGGACATGACATCACCAATCCAAGGAAACCGAAACAAATAGAAAGCAGGCCATACCACCAATGCTCCATCCGGAGGCTCACTGATAACGTTACCTAGAATGGTGACAAAAAGTCTGAAAACGAACCTGCCAGCTCAGCAAGCAAACATACATCCAGACCTGTCTAGGTTCCCAAGACCCAAACTTCCATCGCCAGATTATAACTGAAAACATTTGTTTTCTGCTTAATTTAGCATAATTATTTCCAGCCTGCAAAAGTTGTGCAAACATAATCCATATTTAAATCAACTCCAATGCAGGAATAATCAAATTAGTGTATGAACAAAAAAAATGGTTAACTTAATTAATAAATCACTAAGGCATAAGAAAAGAAAGAAACCAATTCCCTTACCAGCCATTGGAAGCCTTAACACTGACATTTGCTCCCATGCTGAGTAGCTGCTCCACTTGACTGAGGAAGCCCCGACCTGCTGCTATCATTAAGGGTGTAGCGCTTGTTTCACTGTGCCTGTAGTCAACTAAAAAAAGCAACTTATGAGTCAAATGTTAATACACTGTAGAATTATAGAATAAACACCCAATTCCAGCTATGAAATGTGTCTTCTCTAACAAATCTTCTCTGAAATGTGTGTTCTTATAAAATGCTTTAAGCAAATAAGATATTATTGAAATGCAACTCATGCTGGTACTTGGCTTAAAAAATATAATTATATCCAAAACAGAGGGCTGATGCAATGGGGAAACAGAGCAGATTTCCTGTTTTTATTTCAGTCATAGAGGCCATAGAAACATTAAGGATGCATTGCGGCATAGTGATGTGGCTAGACTGGTTATACCAAATCCCCAGGCAATGCTTTAGGTTCAAAATTCACTGCTAATGGAATTTAAATAATAAAACTGAAATATGAAGCTAGTTTCAACAATGGTGACCATGGGATCTATCATCTAATCTCATTAAAAAAAACCCATCTGCTTCACTAAGCTCCTTTACTGAAAGAAATCTGCAATCCTTACCTGATCTGATTTACATTTGACTCCAAATCCACAACAATATGGTTAACTCTTAAATGTCCTCTGAAAGTAAGCTCATCACTTCAAAGGCAATTAGGGATAGGCAACAAATGCCTGGTCAGGAAAAACACAATCCCAAAAGAATAAAGAATTGCTGAAACATTAATTGTAATTTTGGTAGAAAGTTTCTAAATGTAAAAATCCTTCCATTTCATTTATCAAACTTGAATTGCAATTGGAATTTTGCAAAGGCTGCAACTATTGGTGCTATGCAATCATTAATTTAATTTCAATATGGGAGTTAAGAAACCATGGTTCCAGGTAGCAGTTACATATTGACACCACACAGCAATTTCCATTTTTGATTTTAAGCCTTCAGAGGTAGCAAATCTTAGGTCTCGGAAGTAACTCTGTAATGATGTCACAGAACAACTCCTCACAGGACCTGAACAGCATATGGTGGGCAAATTTAAAGAGGGAAGAGAGAAAAGAGAAAAATATATGGAGATCTAGGCATGTGAAATTTAGAAACAGATGCAAAGTGGCATGTTAAGCAGACTGACTAGCATCAGGGGTAGAGTTTATGAACTAGTCTTTCAAAAATGTACTTGTAATATTAAAGCCTGGTATATCTCTGAATACCATGTATTGTAATCTTTAGTCTTAATATATAACAAACTATCATAAAAGAAGGCCAAGCCTGAAGTTAGTTGTTGACCTAGCCATCTCCTCATTCTGTCTGAGTTGAACCCAAACTCTCAGATGTGGATAGTAAACCATACAAGAGCATAAGATATTTGAGCAGGAAAAGGTCACAGGTCCCTTGAATTTCCTCCAACATTCAACAAAATCATTGATCTAAGCTTGACCTCAAATCTACATTCCTACCCTTGCTCACAACCCTTCACTACCCATTGTTTAACAATTTAATCAGTCTCAACTTCAAACATACTTGACAATTGAGCTTTCACAGCTCTGAGGTAAAGAATTCCAATCTGAAGAAAATACATTCCTCTTCATCTCCATCCTAAATAAAATATTTTTTTCTGAAACCATGCCCTATTGAGGATTCCCTTAGGAGGATCCTGACAAGCACCCTCAAAATCTTACATGTTTCTATGAGATCATTACGCATTCTTCTAAACTCCGATGAATATAGGCCTAAACTGCTCAATCTTCCTCATAAGACAACCCTTCATCAGAGAAATCAACATCACCTAACTACCTCCAAAAGCGAGCATGCTCAAGTCAGGAGGCCAAAACAGTAAACAAGACTAAATATAGTTTGTGGCAAAACTTCTCTTTTCTGGCCAATGTTCCATTTGTCCTCCTGGCTGTCCCTGCAGATTAATGAGAAAGATCTTCACCCAGAGAATGGTGAGCCTGTGGAATTCCCTGCCACAGAAAGTAGTTGAGGGCAAAATAGTGAAAGTTTTCAAGAAGGAGTTGGAAATAGTTCTTAGGACTAAAGAAATCAAAGGGAATGGGAGAAAGCAGTAAAAGGGTACGGAGTTGGATGATCAGCCATGATCATATTGAATGATGATCGAGTTTGAAGGGCCAAATGGCCTACTTCTGCTCCTATTTTCAATGTTTCTAACTTTTTGTGCTTCAAGTTAAGAGTTTCAGATTCCTCTATAGCACAGCATTCTGCAATCTATCAATTTAAACAATCCTTTGTTTTTCTATATTTCTGACGAAAGAGAATAAGCTCCCATTTTCCCAAATTACACTCCACCTGCCAAATTTTAGCCACTCACCTAGACTACCTTTATCCCTATGCAGGATTTTTGAGACTTTTGTACAGGTTGCCTTGATAAAACAATGTTGCTTGATTGCATTGTGATTTTTTAAGTGTCCTTCCCACTCTACTATTACTTCAATTATGGATTCCAGTGTTAGGCTAGTTGGTCTAATTACCGGTCCAGTGTTTCTCCACTCCCCCAACATTCACCACCCTTCCTTTTTTGCTTAGGGAAAACCCAGCCCTTACATGCAGTTTTTAATCCATTGAAATTTCCTTATAATCTTCTGAATTTTGAAAGATTATCCCCAATGAATCTACTTTTTCTGCAGCCTTGACAAATGACATAAGCCATTAGGACTTGGGGACGTCAACATTTAGTACTATTAATTTGCCTAGTATAATTTTTCTAGTGATAAGTTACTCTGTTTCATTTCCCCTTGAGATATTTTTGTGTTTTATACAATGATCTCAGATACAAATTATTTATTCAGTCGTTCCTCAGTTTGCCATATTATCAATTCACTGATGTTATCTCCCAAGTTTATTCTAGTTACGCTCTTCCTTTTTAGGCACTTGTAGAAACTGGGTGTTTCTTTTAATTATTTTTTGCAGATTGTTATAATTTATTTGCTGCTACCTCATTTTTTCTTTCATTCTCATCGTTCTTAGTCAGTCACAAATAATGCATCCTTTTCATTATTTATTAAAATGAGAAAAGAACGACACTGTTGAGAGTTATGAAATATTGCCACAGAGGTGTACTACTGATCATTACCCTCTCAATTTTTAATCTGTCATCCCAGTCCACTTTCACCAATGCTTGTTTCATAGTTTAAAGCATTAATTTCAGATTCAACTTTCTCACCCTCAAAAGGAACATTAAATTCCACAACGTAATAATGATTCTTCGCTTGAGGATTTTTTAAAAAATATGTTAATAATTCAATGTGCTCAATGTGCATTACTTGATCAAAAGAGCCAGTTCCCTGGTTGGCTCCTCAATACATGTAGGAAATTGCCTTGAAGATTCTGAATTCATCCTCAAGGCCTTCTATGCCAATTTGATTTCTTCAATTTGGATGAGGATTAAAATTGCTCGATTTTCTCAGTATCCTTCTTTAGAAATTCTTATTAGTTCCAGCCTCATAGTCTGCCCCACCATGCAAACTGGAGTCATTGGGAATCGGGGCAAACTTTCCGCTGGTTAAAGTCATACCTGGCAGGTAAGAAGATGGTTGTCAGGTCAGTTGGAGGTCAGTAATCTCAGCTCCAGGCTATCTCTACAGTAGTTCCTCAGGATAGCGTTATAAATCCAATCATCTTCAGCTACTTCATCAATAACCTTCCCTCCATAAGGTCATAAGTGGAGATGTTCAATGTTTGCACAACGTTGAGCATCATTTGTGACTCCTCAGATAATTAAGCAGTCTATGTCCAAATGTAGCAAGATCTAGTCATTATCAGTCTTGGGGTAACAAGTGAAAAGTAATATTCACAACACAAAATGACCATTTCTAATAGGAAACGATTGCCCCTTGACAAAGATATTACCATCACCGAGTACCCCATTAACAACATCCCGAAGGTCACCATTGACCAAAAACTGAAAAGGACTAGCCACATAAATACTGCGGCAACAAGAGCTGGTCAGAGGCTAGAAATCATGAAGCAGGTAAATCATCACTAACCTAGGTATATAGGTGTTGGAGCAGGAGTAAACCATTTGACAATTCAGGCTTGCTCTACTACTCAATAAGATTACAGCTGATTTGTGTGTTGGCCCCATCTCCAGTTAACTGTCTGCAGCTCTCCGGTCTATCAAATATTTAATTAACTCAGCCTTGAATAAATTTAAAGATCCAGCCTCAGTCCAACCTTAAGTTGTTTATGCTCTTTGATGTTGAATGTGCTCTCTTTTTTTTTTAATTCATTTGTGGGACTTTGGGCATCGCTAGCTAGCCAGTACTTGTAGCCCATCACTTTTTGCCTTTGAGAAGGTGGTGGGGAGTTGCCTTCTTGAATTGCTGCAGTCCAATTGCTGTGGGTTGACCCACACTGCCAATAGGGAGGAATTGCTATGGATTGACCCACACTGCCAGTAGGGAAGGAATTCTAGGATATTGACGCAATAACTGTCAAGGAACAGTGGTATATTTCCAAGTCAGGATGGTGAGGAGGGGAACTTGCAGTGATGGTGTTCCCAAGTAGCTGCTACCCTTGTCCTTCTAGATGGAAGTGGTCGTGGGTTTGGAAAATGCTGTCTAAGGATATTTGGTGAATTTCTGCAGTGCATCTTGGAAATAGTACACACTGCCGCTACTGAGTGCCAGTGGTGGAGGGATTGAATGTTTGTAGATGTGGTGCCAATCAAGCGGGTCGCTTTGTCCTGGATGGTGGCAAGCTTCTTGAGTATTGTTGGAGCTGTACCCATCCAGCCAAGTGGAGAGTACAGAGGAATCTCGATTGTCTGAATTTGTGGATTATCTGAAGATCGCAACGTCCCACAAAAACGTTACATCAAAGAGGGAAGTGTATTTGGATTACGTGTGCTGAAGAACATGAAAACGCTGACAAAAACAAAGAAACACAAGCAGCTCAAGCATCAGCGACTGGATATTTTTTACGTGAGGATTAGTTACACAGCCCTTTGCAAAGGTTAGTGTTTTATTCCTGTCACTTTACTGGGCCATTGATGAAAAAAAATGGCAGAGAAAGTCAATGCCTGCGCAAGGCAGTGCTTCTGTCTTTCTATTGCGATACTGAGTTCACAGAAACTGACAATCGCTCATGATTATAAAAGCTCGGGACTTTGTTTAATGCTGGGATTTCGTATATTTGTGTGAGGGTAAGGGTTTAGTCCTTCTCAGTTTAACCTGCAATTTGCAGAATGCAAAGATTTGTTTAAATAGCAGACTCAAAATTATAGATTTAAACAAACTCCTGTACAGCACAGCGTTTGATCAGTATGGCTTCCCCTGTTTAAGGTCAAATCGAATAATCAATTATCCGAAAGAAATAGCGCCCACACACCTTGTTCAGGTAATCGAGGTTCCTCTGTATTCCACATACTCCTGACTTGTGCCTTGTAGATGGTGGATAGACTTTGGGGTGTCAAGAAGTGAGTTACTCACCACAGTACCCCTCGTCTCTGACCTGCTCGTGTAGCCACTGTGTTTATGTGGTGAGTCCAGTTGAGTTTCTGGTCAATGGTAGCCACAAGGATGTTGACAGTGAGGGATTCAGTGATGGTAGTACCGTTGAATGTCAAGGGATTGTGGTTAGAGTGTTTCTTATTGGTGATGGTCATTGTCTGGTGCAAATGTTACTTGCCACTTGTTGGCCCAAGGCTGGATATTGCACAGATCTTGCTGTATCTGAACACAGACTGCTTCAGTGTCTGAGGAGTTGTAAATGGTGCTGAATACCTTGCAATCAAATCATCAGCGAACATCCCCATTTCTGACTTTACGGCAGAGGGAAGGTCATTGATGAAGCAAGTGAAGATTGTTGGGCCTAGGACACTACCTTGAGGGACTCCTGCAGAGACGTCCTGAAGCTGAGATGACTGACACTCCACAACCACAACCACCTTCCTCTGTGCCAGGTATGACTCTAACCAGTGGAGTGTTTGCCGCCTGTTACCCATTGATTCTAGTTTTGCAAGGGATCCCTGATGCCATACTTGGTCAAATATGGCCTTGATGTCAAGGGTGGTCACTCTCACCTCACCTCTGGAATTCAGATCTTTTGTCCATGTTTGAACCAAGGCTGTAATGAGATCAGGAGCTGAGTGACCCTGGCGAAACCCAAACTAGGCGTTACTGAGCAGGTGCTGCTTGATAGCACTGTTGATGACCCCTTCCAATAGTAATATTTTAAATTTCTTCTCAATAAGATTCATTTTATGACTGTAAACCTACTTTAAATCTCTATCAGATAAAAATGATTTTAAAACTGTTCTTTAAGCTTGCCTTTAAGTGTTTTAAATTGAATGCTTGTACAGCTTGCTACACACTATATCATAGCCATTTTGAAGTATTTCCTGTATGTGCTAGACATTTTAATTCAAAGTTCTGTAATACTCTGTTTAATTCTTCAATAAAGCTTTAAGTTGTGTTATTAGCTATTCAGTAGTAAGTTACAGCTTTTAAACTGTTTAAAATCTGTTTATTGTGCTTCTGTACCTCCATTCTGCTTACTGGGTCTTCTGCCTTTTTTGAAGTTTTTCACACCACTTTTACCAGTCAAAATGGTGGCTCGCCATTCCTTCGAGGGGTTTTCACCTTCTGTAGCCAAGGTAGAGTTTCTACTTCTTCCTGTGTTTCTACTTCTTCCTTTTATTATCTAATCCACTTTTTCCATACAAATTGTAAAATAAAGTTTTCTGGCTGCAGACTTTGCAAATCTTCTCACCGTGGTCTGGACGGCACGGTGGCACAGTGGTTAGCACTGCTGCCTCACAGCGCCAGAGACCCGGAGTCAATTCCCGCCTCAGGCAACTGTCTGTGTGGAGTCTGCACATTCTCCCAATGTCTGCGCGGGTTTCCTCCGGGTGCTCCGGTTTCCTCCCACCGTCCTAAAATGTGCAGGTTAGGTGAATTGGCCATGCTAAATTGCCTATCGTGTTAGGTGAAGGGGTCTGGGTGGGTTGCTCTTCGGAGGGTTGGTGTGAATTTGTTGATAAGTAAAAAATCTAATCTGTAAGTAATCTAAGCTAAAATAGTAGCTTAATTGTCGAAGTTTGGTGTTTTGAAATCTTTCTGACTTTTCTTTTTCCTGCAAGATTCCTTCATAAATCGAATTTTCTTGTTTTCAGCTTAAATACATTTTCAAATGTTCCCATCTTGATTTTATATAGCAGTTTAAATTTCTTTCTTAGCTCTTTCATGGCTGGCTTTTCTTTTCCTTCTGCCCACTGTTTATTATCAGCTTCTAAATGAAGTGCTGAAATTGCCTTTCTGCTGCTTCCAGGTTCCTGCTGCTTTCCTCAGTCGGTAATCCTGTTTCAGCTGCTAACCAGTGTGTCTTCTCAAAGTAACAAATGCCCTTGAAATAGTTTCTTTAATTATGAGTTGTTCACCACTTCTTCTTCTCAGTCTATTGGGCTAGCCTCAAAGCAATAGCGTTTTGGAAAATTAAAATCAAAGCAAAGCATCAACCATCTTGCTAGCTGCTTCTTTTAAGATCCTAGGATGAAACCACCAGAAGCATTTTCAATTAGTAGGGGGCACAGATTTAAGGTAAATGGGGGTAAGTTTAAAGGAGATGTGAAAGACAAGATTTTTACACAGAAGATGGTTGGTGCTTGAATGCATTGCAGGGGAGATGTGAAGCAGATACAATTGTAATGTTTAAGAGGCATCTTGACAGATAAGATTAGGCAGGAAATACAGGGGTATTTAGTTTAGAAATGTGCCATGTGTTGCCACAGTCTTGGTCAGCCAAAAGCCCTGTTACTGCGCTGTTCTGTTCTTTGTTTTTTGTTTGTTCTAAACCAGGCACTTATCAGCTATAGTCAAGATTAGAGTGTGGCTGGAAAAGCACAGCTCCAAGGATCAGGAAAATCGACGTTTCGGGCAAAAGCCCTTTAATCAGGAATGATGATCAGCTATAGCTCCAATGATTTATTCAGTATCACTTTTCTGGTGATTGTGATTTTCCTAGAGTTTGTCCCTCCCCTCTATTTCCCAACTTATCACTGGTTTTGAGATGTTACACATATCCTCTTTAGTGAGGAATGATGCAAAATATCTTTTCATTTGCTATTTCCTTATTTTCCATTATTAATTCTCCAGTCTCACCTTCTATAGAACCAACTCTCATCTTGTCAACTCTACTCCTCTTTAAATATTTATTTAAAAAACTTACCATTTATTTTTATATTTCTGACTAGCCACATTCACATTGCAACTTTGCTTTCAATTAATTTTTTGGTCTTCCTTTCCTATGTTTTTGTATTCTGTTCAATCTTCCAACTTGCCCCTTTGTACTGTTGCACAAATATATATATGCTCTTTCTTTTAGTTTGATACCAAAATTTCTAGCTTACCATGGAGGATGAATCCATCCCTTGGTACTTGTCTAATTTCATGGAATGGATCTGTTTTGTATATTCTGAAATCTCCCCTTAAATGTCTGGCCAATAGAGACACAATAGCAATCTGTTAGCCTAATTTGCCAATTCACTTTAGCCATGTCCAATTTCATGATCTCATAAGTGTCCTTACTCAAATTTTTAAATATAATGAAGGAACCACTCCTTTCTCCCTCGAACTAAATGCAAATCTCAATCGTATTACGATCATTGCTACCTGTATTGTTAGGGTGAAAGTATCTTTAAGACAGTTTAAGGTCTGATCAAAACTAATACAAAAAAAAACACGCACTTTAATAGGACACAAATTTATTAGCGTAATCTACTTAATGTTAGAGCTATACGTAAACTAATCAGTAAATCTATTGTCTTAAACTACATGATATACATATAAATACCAAACAACTGAGTCTCACACTGCCTTCTCTCCATCAAGAACTTTGGTGAATGGTACTCAGAGCTCTATCTCAGAATCCATGGCACCAATCTTGTGAACCCCTCAGATGGAGAAAAGTCGGTTGAGAGGCTACTATTCTGAATCTAAGATTACATGCCGAATCTCCATTTTGTAATGATTGCAGTGCTTTTCCAACCTTCAAAACCAACTGAAAATCAAATCCAGGTGGCCCTATGTAATTGCACGACAAGACAGTTCTCTCTGATAATTCAGTGTCATGTGGTCACCTCCCAGTCAAATAGGCCGTCTTTGCATTCGGCCTGTGGTCTGGTTTGAACATATCATTTTTAAGCTCAACACTACACCAAGTGCACTTTTGCTAATGTGATCATTAATTATAATTTATTGCACAAAAAAAACTATAATATACAGCCTGATCTCTTGTTGGCTCCAAAGTATGCTGTTCTTAAAAAAAGACGATCATAAAAACATTCTTTGAATGCCTCATCTAGGCTATCTTTGCCCATCTGATTTTTCTAGTCCATACATAAATTAAAATATCTCTAGATTATTGCTCTGCCTTTTCAACAATCTCTTAACATTTCTTCCTTTTAGTAGCTACTGTTCAGCAGCCTAAACATCACTCCCACTTTTGGCCTTTATTATTTTTCACTTCTAGCCAAATTGTTTCCAACTCTTCGTTTCCTGCATTTGAGTCGTCGCTACTGTGGTAATAATACAATTAACTAAGAGAGCTCCCTCCATCCCACCACCTTTTCCTGCTTTTCTGTCCTTTGTAACTGTCCTGAACCCTTCAAAATTCAAGTCCATATTGAAGTTATCCTGTCACCATATCTCTAAAATGGTTTCCAGATTGTATTTATTTCTACTTAAGCTCAGTCCTTTTGTTTGGCTTCAAATGCTACATGCATTTATATACAAAGCTTTATTTTTTTTTACAGTCTCGATTAAACAGTCTTATGTTTGTTAACTCTTAAGATTGTGCTCTCTATTCCTTCCTGCCACAGGCAATCAAATGTTGCCTCAATGTCAATCATTCGACAGAGGGTGGTGGTGGAGGGTTGTTTTTCAGACTGGAGGCCTGTGACCAGTGGAGTGCCACAAGTCGGTGCTGGGTCCTCTACTTTTTGTCATTTGCATAAATGATTTGGATGCGAGCATAATAGGTACAGTTAGTAAGTTTGCAAATAACACCAAAAGTGGAGGTATAGTGGACACGAGAGGGTTACCTCAGATTACAACAGGATCTTGACCAGATGGGCCAGTGGGCTGAGAAGTGGCAGATGGAGTTTAATTCAGATAAATGTGAGGTGCTGCATTTTGGGAAAGCAAATCTTAGCAGGCCTTATACACTTAATGGTAAGGTCCTAGGGAGTGTTGCTGAACAAAGAGACCTTGGAGTGCCTCCTTCCTATCGGAAAGATGTTGTGAAACTTGAAAGGGTTCAGAAAAGATTTACAAGGATGTTGCCAGGGTTGGAGGATTTGAGCTATAGGGAGAGGCTGAACAGGCTGGGGCTGTTTCCCTGCAGCGTCGGAGGCTGAAGGGTGACCTTACAGAGGTTTATAAAATTATGAGGGACATGGACAGGGTAAATAGGCAAAGTCTTTTCCCTGGGGACGGGGAGTTCAGAACTAGAGGGCATCTGTTTAGGGTGAGAGGGGAAAGATATAAAAGTGACCTAAGGGGCAACTTTTTCATGCAGAGGATGGTACATGTATGGAATGAGTTGCCAGAGGATGTGGTGGAGGCTGGCACAATTGCAATATTTAAAAGGCATTTGGATGGGTATATAAATAGGAAAGGTTTGGAGGGATATGGGCCGGGTGCTGGCAGGTGGGACTAGATTGGGTTGGGATATCTGGTCGGCATGAATGGGTTGGACTGAAGGGTCTGTTTCCGTGCTGTACATCTCTATGACTCTATCTTGGTTCTTTCGCTTACACTTGGACACAGAATGAATCATAGTCTGGAGCCAAGTGATCCTGACAGAGTCTAAAACAATCCAAAATCATTTTACTTTAAACTAATGCCACTGGCAGACGTAGGTAACTTGAATTTCCACCATTGTTAAGGAGACACCAACATTGTAGTTGAATTGAAACAGATTGGTTAGAAGCATGGATAATTCTGAACACGTTTTCAGTTCTATAGCCTGTTTCTGTCAGAGTCAATATTTTTTGATGCATCCAGTGGGCGGTACGGTGGCACAGTGGTTTGCACTGCTGCCTCACAGCGCCAGAGACCCGGGTTCAATTCCCGCCTCAGGCGACTGACTGTGTGGAGTTTGCACATTCTCCCCGTGTCTGCGTGGGTTTCCTCCGGGTAGTGTTAGGTAAGGGGTAAATGTAGGGGTATGGGTGGTTTGTGCTTTGGCGGGTCGGTGTGGACTTGTTGGGCCAAAGGGCCTGTTTCCACAATGTAAAGTAATCTAATCTAATCTAATCAGTGCATTCTGCCATTTCTTAACCTCAAGTGGTTTGAATCAAATTGACAAAGTTGGCATCTGGGACAAAAAGGACACCAGGAGGCAAAGTAGCATCAGGTATTCAGTACCTCTGGCTCAAGATTGTTGCACATGCTTCAACCTTCATACTGATGAGGTAAAAACAATGACTGCAGATGCTGGAAACCAGATTCTGGATTAGTGGTGCTGGAAGAGCACAGTAGTTCAGGCAGCATCCAAGGAGCTTCGAAATCGATGTTTCGGGCAAAAGCCCTTCATCAGGAATAAAGGCAGTGAGCCTGAAGCGTGGAGAGATAAGCTAGAGGAGGGTGGAGGTGGGGAGAAAGTAGCAGAGAGTACAATGTGTGCTGGGCTCCACCAGCATTCAGAAGAAGGATATTTCTAGTTCCTCCTTCTTCAATTCGTTTTTAATTATCAATCATTATTTGGTACGAACAATGGAACAAGCTGATGAACCTGTTCCAAACGCATCCTATTTATAAAATAATTAGTGCCTAGAAGATGCTGGAGGGTTCTTTGTAAGAAGAGAGGATTGTGTATCTATTCATATTATTAATTTTTCTTTAATCTTTCATAGGATGTGGGCATCACCAGCATTTGTTGCCCATCAGTAACTGTTCCCAAACTAAGTGGCTTGCTAGGTGCGTTCAGAGGGCAAAAAGTGTGGCGCTGAAAAAGCCCAGCAGGTCAAGCAGTATCTGAGGAGCAGGAGAATCGACGTTTTGGGCATAAGTCCTTCATCAGGAATGTTGGTGGGGGAGAGGGGATTGGCTGGGAGATACATGGAAGGGCAGGGGGGGGGGGGAGAAGAGGAGCTGGGAAGGTGATAGGTAGATGCAAGTGGGGGCGTGATGTGATAGGTCAGAGTGGAGGGTGGACCGGACAGGTGGGAAGGAAGATGGACAGGTAGGACAGTTCAAGAGAACAGTGCCAAGTTGGAGGGTTGGATCTGGGATGGGATGGCGGTAGGAGAGATGAGGAAACTGGTGAAATTGATGTTGATACTGTGTGGTTGAAGGAACCCAAGGTGGAACATACAACAATAGAGCACAGTACAAGCCACTTGGCCCTCAATGTTGTGCAGACCTTTTATCCTACTTTAAGATCAGACTAACCTACACACCCTTCATTGTACGATCTTCCACGTGCTTATCCAATTGCTTAAATGTCCCTAATGTATCTGACTCTACTACTACTGCTGGCAGTGCATTCTACGCATCCATCACTGTGTAAAGAACTCATCTCTGACATCTCCCCTATACCTTCCTCTAATCATCTTAAAATTATATCCCCACTTAATAGACATTTCCACTTTGGGAAAAAGTCTCTGGCTATCTACTGTATGCCTCTCATCATCTTGTACACCTCCATCAAGTCACCTCTCATCCTTCTTCGTTCCACTGAGAAAAGCCCCAGTATAATGTTAAAAGATTAAATGGGACTCTCTCTCTCTGGACATTAATGTAATATTAAAGGGTTAAACTGCACTGTCATTGGGTGGGGATGAAAGCCATGAAAGAATGCGGACGACTATCCATTGTAATTTACACTTCATTTAGACATCACTCCCCTGCTATTGTCAAGTTAAACTTTCAATTCAATGTCTTCCATTCAGAAATGCTTTCTGCCTGGAGGTGTGTCACACCTATATTGTCTTGGGAAAAGCACTGAGTCAGGAAATCGTCTGCTTAATGATTCCCCAGGATTAGGACATTAACATTTTACATTATCTCAGAGGAGGATCTCATCCTGTCATTGTACCAGGGGTAACAGGTCACTGAGTAACTGGGGGTTGTCTGGAGTGGTATGTAACTGTAGAGGTGTAGCCAGAGTATTTGTAAGCATTGCAACTGACCTGTCTAAAGAGGATGTGTTTTCTTTTTTGAGTCTGATTTTGACTCAACCTCGCATGCCTGCGAGGGGGGGGGGGGGGGGGG
>NC_057711.1:62655346-62656972 GCF_004010195.1 Chiloscyllium plagiosum | reverse complement strand
AGGAGAGGAGGTCAGAGGGGGTCACCTTGCTTATACAAGCTTTAATAAACTTTAACTGTTTCCCTTGTTCAGAGAGCTTTTTGCTCTGCGAGGTGTGTGTTAAAGGTTCCTCCAGAAACCTTGTATTATGCTTAATAAATTTAGTTGCATGTTCACAGAAATTGGTGTGTGGCAGTTGCATCAAGTTTGTAAGAACCTCAGGAAAAAAACGAACAGTGACTCCCTCAACCTTTCCTCATATGATGTATACTCCAGTCCAGGCAGCATCATATGTCTGTCTCTCTCACTGTGTCTCTCTCTCTCTCTCTCTGCACCTTCTCTAAAGCTTCCACACCCTTCCTATAACGAGATGACCAGAATTGAATACTATATTCCAAGTGTGCTCTAACCAGGGCACTATAGAGCTGAGCATAACCTCGAGGCTCTTAAACTCCATTCCCCCTCCTAATGAAAGCCAATACATCATACGCCTTTTTAACAACCCTATCAACTTGGGTGACAACTTTGAGGGATCTATGAACAAGGACCCCATGATCCCTCTGTTCCTCCAGACTGTCAAGAATCCTGCCTTTAAACCCTCTACTCTGCATTTAAATTTGATGTTCCAAAGTGAATCCAAAAAAACCAAAAAACCTCAAAAAAGACAAAAACATTGTTATATTACCTGCAGACAAAGGTCGGCTCACAGTCATCCTGAACAGAAAGGACTGCATAGAGAAAGCCAATGCACTACTCGCAGACACCAACACCTACCAACAGATGGAGCTAGACCCGACCCCACAACTAGGAAACAAAATTACATATCTCCTAAGAAAATTACACAATTCCGGACAATTGAACATGATGGAATTCCAAAAGTTGAACCAGACGGGACCAACACCCCACGATTCTACGGACTACCAAAAATCCATAAACGCCAAACAACTACACGCAAGACTGAAATACCTAGTAGAAGAGTCACAGCACTCCATCCACTCCACCCAGGAATTCCTAAAAATCAAAAACACCAAAATAGAGGAAGACGAAACAATGATCTCATTCGACATAATAGCACTGTTCACCTCCATCAACATTGACCTGGCAAAGGAAACACTTACCACACTTTTAGAAGAAAGTGAGGACTGCAGATGAGGCGCTCTTCCTCCAGGCGTCGTGTTGCCATGGTCTGGCGATGGAGGAGGCAGAGGACCTGCATGTCCTTAGAGGATCGGGAGAGGGAGTTAAAGTGGTCAGCCACGGGGCGGTTGGGTTGGTTGGTGCGGGTGTCCCAGAGGTGTTCTCCGAAACATTCCGCAAGTAGGCGGCCTGCCTCCCCAATGTAGAGGAAGCCACATCGGATGCAGTAAATGATGTGTGTGGAGGTGCATGTGAATTTGAGACAGATATAGAAGGATCCCTTGGGACCTTGGAGGGAAGTGAGGGGTGAGGTGTGGGCGCAAGTTTTGCATTTCTTGCGGTTGCAGGGGAAGGTGCCGGGAATGGAGGTTAGGTTGGTGGGGTGTGTTGACCTGACGAGGGAGTCACGGAGGGAGTGGTCTTTCCGGAATGCTGATAGGGGAGGGGAGGGAAATATATCCTTGGTGGTGGGGTCTGTTTGGAGGTGGCGGAAATGACAAAGGATGATAC